>NW_022436956.1:30532412-30640108 GCF_009761245.1 Sapajus apella | reverse complement strand
ACATTTTTTTTAAGTGGGGTTGGAATTTGAGGTTTGTTTAACTGTTGTGTGATCTAGGGGAAAGATATATATATATAAATATAAATATATATTTATTTATATAATATATATATATATATAAATTTGCCTGTCCTTAAAATTTTGTCTCTATCATTCTAATAAATACATATGCCCAACAAAAAATTATGGGGAAATGGTTGGCACATATTTTAGTACCTTTTCACTATGCAAATAACCTCACCAGAGTAATGAGCCAAAAATCCATTTTGAAACAATGAGTTATCCAAGTTTTATGCTGACATTGGCTATAAGTATTAACATTGGCTTATATTACATTTTTTTTAAGTGGGGTTGGAATTTGAGGTTTGTTTAACTGTTGAGAGATCTAGGGGAGAGAAAATATATAAAACGAGAAAGAGGGAGAGATTTTTGAAGTCAAATGACATAAAAAACTACATAAAAAGTTTTATCTTAATCAACAAACTGTTAAGTGCAAATATGAGTTTTCAGATACTACTGTTAAATGAAAGAACAAAGGTGGATGCATATGAAGAAAATTTTGGGAGGATAGTGTTTCACAATTAGGATATGGAAGTGTTTCAAAGATGAAAGAACAAAGGTGGATGCATTTGAATTAAATCTTGGGAAGATAGTGTGTCATAATTAGGATATGGAAGTGTTTCAATTAATTGCATGTGAAGCAATGTGGTATGGTATTGGTATAATAGGGCAGAACATGATTGATGGATAAAGCTTGATCAGCTTTGGGAGAAGACCAAAGAGAACCAAAGTATGGTCACTAAACATGATCTCAGGTAGCTTATTCTAAGATAAGTTTCCCAATCTGTAAAATGGGGAAATAACATTATATTAGAGATTGGTTGTGAGGTTGTGAGTATCAGTACTTGTCACACAGGAGGCACTAAAAAAGTGAAGCCTACCATTTTAATGGTAAAAGTTGTTAACAGTACATACATACTAGTTGAATGATTTAATGAGTACATTTTTCATTCCTGGGGTCCCACAATTCACTCAATTTACTTCTAATATTTTCTGCAGTTCTCTTTTGCACATCTTCTAACCTCTGTTTTTGCTCAAGTGAGCATCTGTCAAATGATTTTATGTGACCAAATAAAGTGCTCTGTTTTTAACGTAATATTGTATTTACTGTAACTCAGGAGGCTGAGGCAGGAGAATCGCTTGAACCCGGGAGGCAGAAGTTGCAGTGAGCCGAGATCACACCATTGCACTCCAGCCCAGGCAACAAGAGTGAAACTCTTTTCACTGCAACTTCCGCCTCCTGGGTTCAAGCGATTCTCCTGCTATGTGTCAGTTACTCTTCTAGATAGTAGGGATACAATATCAAATCAAAACACCCATGGAACCAGCATTCAATATGGGCGACAAAGGTAAAATATCTGGCAGTTAAAATAAGGGCTAAGCCTAAAACATGAAGCAGAGAAGGGATTATGAAGTAGTAATAGTTAAGGGTGGGACAGACGTGTTAAGATTTTAGGTAGGTTGGCCAGTAAAAGGTTCTCGAGCGTGACTTTTAAGTAAAAGCTGAAGGATGTGGAGGAGTAAGCCATGCCATATCTGAGAGAAGAACATTATGGGCAGAGGAAGATGCATTTGCCAAGGCCCTATGGTGGGAGCGTGCCAACATGTTTCAGGAACAGTGATGGCCAGCCCAGTGCATCTACAGCAGAAGTGGGGCAGAAGCAGGATGATAGTCAGAGGGGCAACCGGTGGTTAGATTATTGTAGGGCATTGAGGCACATGCTGTGGTCTTTGAGTTTTGCTCTGGGTGAGATGAGAGGTCATTGGGTTTTGAGGAGGGACATGTTCTTTTATTTTAACAGCTATGTTAATAAGCATAGCTCAAAAAGGGAGGATGAGAGCGAGGAAGATGATCAGAGAAAAAGCCATAAATCATCCAGGTGAGAAATTGTAGTGACTTGGAGCTGAGTGGCAGAGTTGGGACACATAAAATGGGTTCAGATTATAAATAAAATTTTAAGTACTGTCACTAGGGTTTCTTAATGTATTGGATACAGTCTATAAGAAAAAGGGAAGACAAAGATAATTCTAACAATTTTGGTCTAAACAATTGGAAGGATGGAGGGCACTGAAGGAGAATTAGATCTGGAGGGTTATCAGGTTCACAGTTGGTTACCTGAAAATTTTGAAATGCTTTTAGACATCCATGCGGAAATGTCAAGAAGGCAGTTGGATATACAAGTCATGAGACAGAGAACATCACTTAGAAAATGAACTTTGATAGAAAAGAGAAAATATCCAAGGACAGAGCCCTGAGCATACTAACATGAAGAGTCTGAAGGAGGTCAAGGGCAACCAACAGAGCCTACTGAGAAGAAACGGTCTGAAACATGAGAGGAAAAGCAGGCAAGTACGTATTCTGAAAACCAAGTGAAGATGTTTCATATTAACTATGTGAATAAGAAAAGTGAAATGTCAGAAAGAAAGATAGCTGAGACATGTAAGATTATTTTACAAATGGAAGGAAATACAAGTAAATTTTCAGTGAAAAACAATAGAGAGAAAGATGATAAGCTTGGATGAAGTCTTCACTGGAAGAAGTAGCAAGAAAGAAAAAAAAAAAAAAAAAACAACAACAACAACAAAAAAAATGGGCACCTGTAGTGTTTTCTCAAAATGTTCTAGTCCTGACCATTTGGATCAGAATTACTTAAGATGTTTGTAAAAACATGTGGATTCCTGAATCACAATGGTTTATGAAAGATCCAGAAATTTTTATATTCAGAAAGCTCCACAGGTGATTCTTATGCACACGATTAAGGTTTTAAAAAAAGTAAAACAGGGAAATAGATTTCTAAGAACAGTTAAATGAGTGATAACATAAGTGTGTAAGTACAGGTTGTAAACATGGAATAGGGTCAGCAGTTTGTGGTTCCCACTCTCATCATCTGTATTTTCATCGAAAAAAAAAAAAAGATTAGATTATAGCCATGCAGAAAAGGAATGAAATGCTTTACCCTCAAACTTAATTTCCCTTTCCACCAAATATATTAGAAATCTCAAACTGACATTTATTTTTTCCATTTCACCTGCATGCTCAGTGAGGAAGGAATGGAAAATTGAAATTTTCAAGATTTCCCATTGGTTTGCCTCTGTCTCTAAGGCACACATAAACAATAAGTGCAGTAAGACCCATCATTGCATTATTCCACTGATTCAGTGAGTTTGCATTATCAAAAAGAATCTTCCTTTCTTTATGTAACCAGACCACACATACACGTACACACAATTCTGACACAGAACAGGTAGCTGCAGAAATCTATAGTAGGATTTCATGTCCAGCTTATGGAAATCCATTCCGATGCTTCAGTTGTTCTTATGTCAGCATGAGCTTTCACCTTCATCTTTAGGTTGTGAGAGATTTCCACTATACAGTATACAGTTGGTCAACAAGCACTAAAGGTACATGAAACTGCAGCTTTGCAGAAGGAACATTAAAACCATGAGTGGGTTCTAGTTCAATGAACTCTAACTATATTTGGACAGAATGGAAGGGATAAATGAGGAAAACAATGTACATATTCGAAAGTAGGAAATATAGAGTCTTTAACATTTACCTTGCATCTTTATTTCAAATGCTGTCCCTATCTCGTTTTATCCCCTCAATTCTATTACGTGAATGTTATTTTCTGTTTTATAGATGAAGAAGCTGAAGCTAATTTGTCCAAGGTAAGTAAGTGATAAAACTGAAATTTCTACATTAGATGGTAGCTTCTGTGTCTTTCTTCATTGTACCATACAAACTATCTTGGAACTCCGTATTAATATTGGAACTGCTAAATTGTACTATAAATCTTGTATAATTCTATGTGTTATATCACTGAGAAACTAACATTTTAAGCACTTAGGAAATATCTATGAAGTCTAATGAAAATGATGGTAAACTATCAATCTAAAGATTTTTAATGTACAAAAACAGCGTATGGTTGCACAAGGAATGTCAGTATACAAAGCCATTGGGAAATTAGAAACACAATATCCTTAGAGATGCACTTTCTCCAACTTCCCCCTTAGCATCTTATCCGACCTCTACCACTCTAGGTTCTAGATCACTGAGTATTCTTGTCCTAAAGAATAATGGTTTCTATTAGGTTGGTGAGGCTTTTGCCAAAACTACAGTAACTTTTGCACCAACCTAATCGTTATGCTCCTGCAAGTACATTCTCTGGCTGAACTTGTTCACATAAATCTAGATGCTCTGTGAGGCTGCTCCTCTAGCCTGCTATATCTCAACTCTTAATGATTCTTTTCTTCTTTTCTTTCTTTTTGGCACTTCGTTCTGTCCAAAGATGGTCAGGTTGGCAATTGATGGTCTTTTGCTATCCTCATTTCTCCTTCACTAGGGGCCAATTTCTCCCAACACACTAGAAGTTTCTCCCAGTCATTTCTTCTTCTTCTCACATATCCCTTTTACTCAGAATATAGGTCATGTTGCTGTTTGGTTGAAGGAGGTGTTCTGTGATACTGGAAAATGAGCTGAGAAGAAAAAAAGAAGCTGCATCCAGTTCTCATTATTGACTGACTCATTGCTGGGTTCTTGGCAGGCCGCGTATCTTTCTTACATCTCCGTTTCCTTATCTGTAAAACAAAGTGCTTTGACTAAGTGCTCTCTATAGTCCTTACCCAATGTAACAATCCATAATTGTTGAAACGATGATAGAAAACTGTGATGATTTTTTTCAAAACTACATCCAGAGAACTACTGCATCTTTCTTGTCTTAATTCTGCCTAGCATCAAACAAGCTTAATATACAATTCACTGTGAGTAAAACCCATTGTACATATTATATATATTTTAAAGTAGTAAGTTTTTGAATGTAAACTTTCTTAACAACATTTGTATCTTTTCTGATTATAAAACAGATACAATATCATTGAAGAAAAACTGGAAAACAGAGAGCATATAAAAGAGGAAAGTTAAAATCACACATAATTTTTCATTCCAGTAATTATCATTACTTATATTCTAATGTTCTTGCTCGATTTTTAAATTGTTTTTAAAATAAAATTGGGCCTGTGTTTTTTAATATCCTTTTTATCCCTCAATATATTATCTTGGGTATTTTATGTCTCATTAAAAGTTCTGTGAAAGCATAATTTTTTTGCTGCATATCATTCTTTATTGTGGTACCATGCTAACACAATAATCTCCTATGATTATACATTTCATTTGTTTTAATGTTGTATTATTTTAAGTGATAATGTATGGACATATGAATATCTGTGTACATATCTACATTTATTCAATTATGTCATCAACAAATTTCTGGAATTAAAATTTTATCGTCAAATATTATAAATATGGATGAACCCTCTAGATGCTTAAAGTTATCAAATTGCTCCCCAGTAATGTGTTACCCATTTTCATGTCTACCAGGAGATTGGAAAATATCAGTCATTCATTGTTCTCTCCAACATTATGCATTATCATTCAATCCTTGCCAGTTTAATAGGTAAAATGATTTCTAATTATATTTTTAATCTGCATGTATGTTATTATTTATGTAGTGAAGTCATTTTAAAAATATATGTATTGCTTCGGTTGCCTTCACACCCTATATGATCAGGCCCTTCTTCCTTTCCAAGCATCTTTCTGACATTACTCTACTCCAGCCACATGGTTCTTGCTGTCCCTCGGCTATGCTAACCTTGTTTTCACCTCAGGGACCTTGACCATGACCATTGGTTTACTCTCCCTGTCATGCATCCTTGCTTTCAAATCTTAGCAAGGCTTACTTTCACATTCCATTCTGTTCTGCCCAAATGCTGCCTCCTCAGAGAAGCTTTCCTTGTGGCTTCCTCATCCTAAGTAGCCTTTCCCTCCATTATTCTATAACCACCTCCTACTTTCTCATAACATTTGTTTGTCACCTAAAATTACATTATTTATTTATGTAATTGCCTCCTGTTTGCTATTTTATTGTCTCCTCATTAGAATGAGAAAGGAGGGAACATGACTATCTTATTTATTTCAATATTAACTCTCACCACTTAGAACCCCATGGAGCATATACTAGGTTGCTGTAGTGATCCCATGATCTCATGAACAAAGGAGAACGAAGGTGGAAATGAAGACAAAGACAAAGCTTCTATTTGAAAGAAGGGGTCAGGGGGCTCTTTGCTTCTAGTGAACAAAGGCCCCAAGCTTTTACAGCCCTTTGTATTTATTAAGTAAAGTGAATAGGGAGGAGGGGGTGATTGTCAGTCAGCTATGTAATTTATCACAGGTACTGCTTTCCTTGTTCAACATGTTTCAGATGTTCAGGTAGATAACCTCAAGGAGCACAGGTAACCTCAAGGAACATGGGACCTGCGACGTGACTGCCCTCAACATTCCTTCCAGTGGCAGACGCAGTTTGTCAGTTTGCTGACATCCTGCTTTCATGACAGTTTGCTGTTTACTCATATAGCCTACAGAGGTATATTGAGTTGGTCACACTCCACATTTTTGGGGTCACCAGCATCTCCCATTTTTAGTTTTTGAATTAATGGAATGAAGGTAGTTCCAGGCTGGGCAGCTTTCAATTGCCTGCTGGTGGTCCACCTGATCCTATAGACTACAAACAGGAAACAGAGACATAATAGCATTATTCCTATAATGATAAAAGATACACTGAGATTATGTTTAAGATAAGTCCAAGGGTTAAGGCTCTCCAAGCCCTGCTGGAATTCTGTCCAAGCTTCTAAAGAAGGCTGTTACTCTCGAGAATTTTGTTTTGTAAATCACTGATATCAAAAATAACACTGGATGTAAAAGCTCCTTGTAAATGAGCCTTTAGAAGTTTCCATGGATATTCACTTTGATTGTATTCCAAATTGGTTACACAAATGTGTGTATGGTTTAAAATGACAGCGCAATTGCTGCTGCCATTGCAAACTTTGTACTTGTTCTCCTGGCCACAAAAAGCAGTCTTTAGCATTGCTACTTCTGTTTGTAATCTGGCATTAATATTATTTTCTAGCATCCATGCCAGGTCAGCTGTACGTGTCCAATTTTCTACATATAGGACTATTTGAATCAAACTATGTGGTGCTACTGAGGACATTACAAGAGAAGTTATTAGTGTGACCAAGAAGACTATAGCAAAAATTATCATGCCTAAGGCTCTACGAGCACTCTGAGTGAACCGGTTAAGAAGAAGTTTCACAAAATGTAAAGTGGGTGTAGCAGCCATGGTTCAGGCAAATTGATGGGAATGGATAATCTATAAATGCGACTTAGAATTATTAGGGTGGATATGTTGTGTGTTTGTATAGTATTATGATTAAGTCAGTGATACAACTGACAAGAGACACAAGTCAGTTGGGTGATGTTTACCTGGAGTTGACCTTTTTTAGCTGCTAGAAAAACATAAGGATCGAAAACACAAACCATGAATTGAGTGGTAATGTTTCTAACAAAGGCGATTTTAAAGCTATGTTGAACAGAATTACCATTATTGGATAGTGTTCCGACCTAAGTGCTACCATTCATAAATGGGAGCACTGCTTTCCAAATCGACTCCTGAATTGAGCCTCTTTTTCCTAGATAATGCCACTGAGGTAAGGGTGGGCTAAAGCCGGTACTGTGTCAAGCAAGGTGTGTGGCAGATTGGGATTGAATCCCAGTTTGTTGTGACAAGAAGGTGCTGAAGGTCTGCCACCAGTGCCAACGAAGTTTACACCAAGAGGTCTGATTTATATCTTTCCCGTCTAACTGGCCACAAGGACCCTAGTCAATAATGTCTCCTATTAACATGGATTGTTGTCTGGCCAGGGGGCCAAGACACTGGGTCCAAGAATGAGGGTGAGAATTTTCAATGGGAGTCCGTTTCACAAAATCAGTACAATTTGGGTGACGGGGCCAGGAGTAATTAGTAAACACACCAGTAGTATTAATAGAGCTGAGGCCTAATAAATACATAGTTTTTCCCTGGTGACTTAACCATGGCTGAGATTGTACTGCAAGATAGCTATGGTTGAGTGACGTATTCGTGGTGATACATAAAGGGAGTCCTTCTAAAGGAGCAGTGTAATTGATGCTTTTGTTCTGTGAGTTTAATTGTTCTGTGTCTGGGAGAGTCAGAGGTCCTGTAGACCATGCTCCCTGATCATGATATATTTCAGGAAGAGTGTCACTCCAGAGTACCGGTCACACTGTCGCAGGTTGGGAACACATGTCCAATATGTTTTTGCCTCTATTTTGGGAAAACATACTGCACAGAGCACTACAACTAACATTGCTAAGAACATGGAGTCTGGGGTTTTTGCCTGATTCCAGCAGTTTCTCAGCTTCCTGCATAGTTTTCTTGATCTGTCCCACGTTATGTGTTTGGTTGTCATTGTGACGCTTCTTGGCCCTCGTTCTGTCTTTGCATTCAGATCCAGTTGGCTCAAGGCTCATACTGGAGGGACTGGGCCCATGGTTGGCCACCATGGATCCCTGCAGTCTCCTGTTCCTTGGTTGCGTATACCTGAAGGGCACCCACACAGTTTGTCCAACTCCTGTAAAAACACAAGCATACCATCTTCCCATGTTAGCAAATCTACCAGGCCTTTCCATTCCGTTGTCCTTCCCATGATTTCGTAACACTTGTATACACTTGCTTCTTTTCCTCTAACACTTGCCAACGTCTTTCTGCTGCAGTCTGACCATCCGTACCAGGAGTCAAAAAATTTAAAGTAAACAAGGCTAAATGTAATTTTGTATGAGTTGGTAATTGGTCCCCTATTTCCCTTTTTTGTTTTTTACAACATTCGTTGTAGTTTTTGATATACCCGCTGAATAATCCCTTGTCCTCGGGGATTGTATGGAATTCCTGTTTTGTGTTTGATTGCCCATAATTGTAAAATATTTAGAAAAGCATGACTGACATAAGCAGGTCCATTGTCAGGTTTGAATCATTTAGGGACCCCCATATGGGCAAATGAAGATAAACAGTGTCGTCGGACATGACCAGCTATTTCTCCTGTTTGACATGTAGCATGTAACATATGAGAGTAGGTATCTACAGTTACATGAACATAGCTGAGCTTGCCATGCAGTGGACATTTCTCAAGCTGCAGCGTGATGTTGGGAATCCAAGGGTACAATAACCTTATCAGCGTCATATCCTGTAGGCATTTTTGATCTATGTCTGCCCATTGTTATAAGTTGTGTGATTAAAGAAAGGTAAACTTGCAAAGATTTTGCTGTCTGATTGGATAGGAAAAGCCATTCTATTACCATTAGCGTTTTATCTATGAACTGTCCTAAAAGTTCAGTTGGAGAATGGGGAGTGGGAAGAATAAACAAAATCAAAGGCTTTTGTGGGTGGAGTCAGAGGCATGTGGTTCCTGAAGCATTTGTTCTACAAGCTGAAACCTAGCTCCTGACCCTTAGTAAGTTGTTAGGGAAGTCTAATGATGAATCTCCTTGAAGTGTTTGATAGAGGTGTTTGAGTTGATAAGTAGCATTACCTAGCATCCGGCGCAGCCAATTACTATCTCCCAATAATTGCTGGAAATCATTCAGAGTTTGTAATGTGTCTCTGAAAAGAGCTATCATTTGAGGCTGAATACTTCTTTCAGTAACAATAGTTTGTAAGTACTGATATGGGAAGGTTGTTTGCACGTTCTCAGGAGCTATTTTGGGATTCCATTTAGTCAAGGCTCCTTTTTATTTCTCTAAATAGCTGGTGTAATACCTGATTTGTAGGAGTAGGCAAATGAATATCATCTACATAATGAATGATGTAGGTGGTGGGAAACATGCTCCAAGCCTCCTTCAATGTTTTTCCTACAAAATGCTGGCATAATATAGGACTGTTGAGCATACCTGGGGTCAAACTTCCACTGATAGTGAGAGACACGCTCTCTTCGACTAATGGAAAACACAGAGAATGCAAATTGAGGCTTATCCTTCTCATGCAGTGGTATGGTTAAAAAAAAAAAAAAAAAATCCTTGACATCCTTAACTACGAGAGGCCAATCTCTTGGAATGGCTGTTGGGAATGGTAAACCTTGCTGCAATGCACCCATGGGTTTAATCTGTGCATTAATCGCCCCTAAATCACATAGCAGATGCCATTTTCCTGATTATTTCGGAATCACAAATACTGGTGAATTCCAAGGGCTGACTCTTCTACATGTCCTGCTGATGAAGCTGAGTCAGTTTCTCTTGTGATAGAAGCCATTGATCCACCCATACAAGTTTATCAGTCAGCCACTCTAACAGAAAGTGGTGGGTGGAGAAGTATTAATGACCCTCATTAGAAATCCTAAAAGCCCAGCCCTTTTCTTTTTGTTTGCCCAATTATAGATACTGGATCAGGACTTCCCTGCAGAGACTTTCCTAAGCTTTTTCCACTCTGATAACCCATCATTTTAAATCTTGGGTTATCAATTTTCTCATTTGTAATTCTCATATCCCATGCTGTAAGTAAGTCTCGGCCCCATAGAGTAACAGCTATATTTGCAACATAAGGTTGAAAAGTACATGATGGGCCATCTGGACCAAGGCAGGGAAAAATTTCAATACTCTGCTCAACACTTTGAGCTGTGGATATAGAGGTTAATTTTGCAAAGGCCAAGAGGAGGGCCAATTGTTTTTAGATATTACTGATAGCAGTTTCCATGTCCGTAAGCCCATAGAGCTTCTTTCTTTTAATTTGCACTACACAGGTGAGCCAATTAGAAGCTATGGGTTGGAATAGGTAAATTTCCTGTGAGTTGTACTCCCAAATCCTTGATTTCCTTGTCACCCTTTCTGTGGAGAAGGGTGTGACTTGCAGGGAATAAGCAATAGCTAAGCAATATATCCCACTGGTTCAAAAACCCAGAGATCCTGTGACATTACAATTACTTGAATTTCTCCTTCATAGAATCAACAACTCCAGGGACAACAGTAATGTCTAGTAAGTTAAGACACCTCTTGCCCAGAATAGTCACATGTATCTGTTGTACTCGATCGAGCGTAGAAAGTTAGCACCAAGACAAAAGTATGCCAGATTGCAGGGTCATTTATTACGCTGGCGACCACAGAGGACTCACCTCTCTCCAATCTGTGGCGTCGAAAGGAGGGTACCAAGACTTTTTATACCCGAAAAGCACCTTGGGAGTGGGAGTGAGGAGCGGGGATGGGGACGAAAAGGTTTCAGACATTCCAAGGGCCAGGGGATTCTGTAATTTACCTCCTGGGTGGAGACGAGGGTGGGGGTCTCCGGACATTCCAAGGGCCAGGGGATTCTGTAATTCACCTCCTGGGTGGAGACGAGGGTGGGGGTCTCCGGACATTCCAAGGGCCAGGGGACTTTTGTCATTCTGTTTGTTACTTCAGTGGTTTACAGAAGTCAAGATAAGCATTTGTTTACACACAGATCTTAGTTATCCTGGGCTGCTTATTTTAGTTATTACCGGTAAGCAAAGGCTAGCAATTCTGGCACAATATCACATTCCCCCCTGTTCTTTTAACATGTATTAAATCTTTAATAGGTTTCCTCTTTTTGACACAAGGGCCCATATTTGGCTCTCAGAACCATCAATTTGATCTAGTCTATTCCTTCCTGGATAAATTTGAGGAGCATGTTTAAAAGGCATGGTCCAAATGTTAACCCTAGGACCATTAGCATCAAGGGTCCTGCTAATCCAGTGAGCAGGAATGTTAGCCAGGGGTTTGGGGGAGGGTCTCGGGTGAAAGAAATGAGTCTCTGTTTGCAGTATATCCTGTTACAGTGGAGATAGTTTCACAACCCCAATGGGGGCAAAAGAATTCATTTAAGTCTCCACAGTTCCATCTTTTTTTGTGGGGTGGATCCTGGGCACAGATATAGCCCCATGGTTTGGAGTTGTCGCTCTGCCCCTAAACTGCCGCACCCAGCTATACCTCCACTTGTCCTGAAATTTAAGTGGGGGCCCAGGAGGGCACAGAGGCCCAGGGAGAAGGTAATGGGGGTCTCCGGAGTGTACTCCAGGGTTAGGTTGACTAGGGTGGATCCCTTTCCGGTTAAGGAACTAACATATGCTCCAGTGGAGCCCTCGGTGATGACCCATCGATAGTAGGTGGGTGCCAAGGAGGGTCCCTTTCAGAGGGTGGTCGCAGGAATCAGGGAGATTAGGATGATGACCGAGAACGGCACAATAGTCTTAGCTTTAGGGGGTCCGTTGAGGATGGAACCACTTCCCATCCTGCATCTGGGGGGGCAGTCTTGACGTGTGAGTGGTGAATCCAGGCAGTCAGTCCGTCCACCTTGATTGCTGTGGGGGTGACCAGGATTACAGTGTAGGGTCCTTTCCAGCGAGGAGTTAGGCTGGAGGCAGTGACTCTCTTTACCAGGACTTCGTCCCCTGGCTGGAAGGGGTGTACTGGATGGTCAGTGAAATCTACTGGGGTAGGTCGAGTTCCCCTGATGAGCGAGTGCACCTGGGACTGAACAGACTGGAGTGCCTGCAAGGACTTAAGGAGTGTATGGTTATGGACTCCAGCATGTATGGCGTCCGCAAGTCTGGGGAGTAAGGGAGGGGGCCTTCCAAACATAATTTTAAAAGGAGTAAAGCTTTTTTATAGGAAGTACATCGGGTACGGAGGAGAACAAAAGGAAGCAGGCTGACCCAGTTTTCACCGGTCTCTAGAATGAATTTTGTTAAAGTTTTCTTTATGGTCCGGCTCATCTTTTCAACCTGCCCTGAACTCTGGAGGCGATAGGCACAGCGTAGTTTCCAGGAAACCTGTGCTGTAAATGCAGGGCCATTATCTGATCCCAGTGTCAGGGGCAAGCCAAACTGAGGAACCAGGTCCTGTAACAATTTTTTCGCTACTACCAGTGCGGTTTCTGACCTAGTAGGAAAAGCCTCGACCCATCCAGAGAAAGTGTTTACAAACACAACAACGTACTTATAGCYGCACTCTGGGCTTTATTTCAGTAAAATCTAACCCCCAGTGTTCCCCTGGGCTAATACCTTTAAGTTTTATCCCTGCCTGAGTAGGCCTACTGCCTCCTGGATTTACCCTGGCACATATATTACAACAAGTAGTAGTTTTTCTAGCAATCTTATATTTAAGTGTGGAATGTAGTATCTAACCCTCAGCAGCTCAGTTAATTTTGTTTGCCCTAAGTGAGTGGCCTGGTGTGTGCCCTTAACTAGACCCCGTCCTAGAGCCTCGGGGAGTGCAATTCTTGTGTCCAGTAGAATCCACCATCCTGTGGAATCTTGTCGTCCCCCCGTTCTTTAGCAAAGTTTTCTTCCTCAGGTGAGTACATAGGGGTAGGAAGCAGGGTTGGGGCCGGCAGAGTCACAAGAAGGGTCAGAGGTTTTACTGGCCCCAAGGCTGCCGGTCTGGCCTGTAGGTCAGCTACCCTATTTCCCCTTGCCTCTGGTGAATCTCCCTTCTGGTATCCTTTGCAGTTCATCAATGCCACTGCCTTAGGCTTCCATATAGCTTCTAGTAGAGCTCGGATTTCCTCTTTGTTTTTGATGATTTTTCCCTCTGAGGTAAGCAACCCTCTTTCTTTATAAATGGCACCATGCACATGGGCCGTAGCAAAGGTATACCAGCTATCTGTGTAGATGTTAACAATTTTTCCCTCCGCCCAGTCCAAGGCCTTTATTAAAGCTATAAGTTCAGCCTTTTGGGCTGAGGTTCCGTGTGGAAAAGCCCTGGGCCCAGATAACCCACTCTAGAGTGACCACAGCTGCCCCGGCGTACCTGACTCCGTCGACCATGAAACTGCTGCCATCTGTATAGAGTACCTCCTCTGGGTTCCGCAGGGGGACGTGGGTGAAATCTGATCGCATAGCATAGAGGACATCTATTGTCTGTTGGCAGTCATGTATGGGTTCCTCTGGCTCGCTGTCAGGTAGCAGTGTGGCGAGGTTTAAAACTGTGGTTTTTGAAAATTTTATGCGGGGCTGGTCCAAAAGTAAGGCCTGGTATTCGACTATGCGGGCATTAGACATCCATTTTCCCATAGCTCCATGGAGTAGCAACTCCACCGCGTGGGGTGCCACTAAGTTCAACTCCTGCCCCAAGGTCAGTTTGTTCGCCTCCGTGACTAACAGGGCCGTAGCTGCCACCGACCTTAAACAAGCTGGCCACCCAGAGGCTACGGGATCAAGTCTTTTTGAAAGGTAGGCAACTGGCCGGGACCAGGGTCCCAATGTCTGGGTGTGCACCCGCTTAGCGACTCCCTGTTTCTCATGCACAAACAACTGGAAAGGTTTAGAGATGTCTGGCAAGGCCAAGGCTGGGGCTGCAGTCAGGGCAGTCTTGAGCTTGTCAAAAGCCTGTTGCTCCACCACTGTTCATGTCAAGGGCTGATTTCCTCCAGCGCAGGCATACAGGGGCTTGGCTATCTCAGCGAATCCCAAAATCCATAGCCTGCAGTACCCTACTGCCCCAAGGAATTCTCGAACTTGGCATTTCGTGGTGGGGTTGGGTATTTGCAGCACTGCTTGGACTCGGCTGGGTGCCAGTGCCTGGTTGTCCTCTATAACATAGCCCAGGTAAGTCACTTTTGACTGGCAGAGTTGGGCCTTTTTAGCTGAGACCCGGTACCCCAAAGTCTGCAGGGTTTTTTCAATAATGACTGGGTGGTCTCTTTACAGGCCTCCTGGGTTTTTGTAGCCAAGAGTAAGTCATCTACGTATTGGAGTAGGGTACACTCTGGGAACTCAGCTCGGAAGGCAGCAAGGTCTTGGCTAAGTGCCTTATTAAACAGAGTGGGGGAGTTTTGAACCCCTGAGGCAGTTTTGTCCAAGTGAGTTGCCCCAAGACTCCAGTATCAGGGTCGGTCCATTCAAAAGCAAATATAGGCTGGCTAACATGGGCTAGTGGGATGCAAAAGAATGCATCCTTAAGATCCAAGACAGTGTAATGGTGGTGTTCTGGGTCCAAGAGACTTAGGAGGGTGTACGGATTTGGAACTGTAGGATGAACAGTTTCTACCCATTTATTCACCTCCCTCAAGTCCTGCACAGGCCGATATTCCTGTGTGTCTGGTTTTAGCACGGGGAGCAAGGGGTATTCCAGGGAGACTTACAGGTAGTGAGGATTCCTCCCTTCAAGAGTCTGGTGATGTGCGGAGCAATTCCTCGCCTGGCTTCCTGGCTCATAGGGTATTGCTTCACCAGGACTGGGGTTGCCGTTGCTAATGGCTGGACCATGACTGGGGTGTGGTGACTTGCCAGCCCTGGGAGACTTGTTTCAGCCCATACTCCCAGTACACTCTCTTGAAATTTGCGGAGGAAGTCTGGTGCAGGTGGTTGATCCGCCTCTGAGGATAAAGCTTCCTGCAAGAGATACTCATCTGACAGAGCACAGGTGATGAGGATCTGCTGAGGTGGGCCTGTAGTTAAGGGAGGAGGAATTGAGAGGCAAGCTTGACCCTTGCTGAAAGAAATATTTGCTTGCAGTTTGTGGAGCAGGTCCCGTCCCAGGAGTGGATATGGACACTCAGGGAATGGGTGACAGTGCCAATTCCCAGATCAACAAATCGATTTGTGGTCCAAGGGCTAGTTGTGGTTTTTCCTGGAGTGCTGCTATCACTGCATTAGTAACTCTCTTATTTTGCTTGGCCTCTAAGGTGTCTCTATTGTTAAAGACTTTTTTGGGCAATTTTTAACAACTGAGTTAAATTCATTCTCTGGAGCCTCTCTAATTTTTGCAATTTTCTTTTGATGTCTGGGGCAGACTGGGAAACAAAAGCCAGATTGATGGCCCACTGATTCTCCAGGCCTCAGGGTAATAGGCGAC
Organism: Sapajus apella; assembly: GCF_009761245.1. NCBI lineage: Eukaryota > Metazoa > Chordata > Mammalia > Primates > Cebidae > Sapajus > Sapajus apella. The sequence goes on along the minus strand of NW_022436956.1, from coordinate 30,624,339 downwards.
CAGTAAGCACTCAAGGAAAGCAGCTAGCAACTCCTGTGGACCCTGAATTACAGTTCCTACCTCAGAGAGTTTAGTGGGCTTGTGGGCCACTTCCCTAACCCCTTCTATAAGATACCGGTGAAAGTGTTCAGAGCCTGGTGACCCCCTGAAGGTGTTGAGGTCCCATTGGGGTCAGATAGAGGGAAAAAAAACTTTTTCCTTGCCCTGGACCTATGATGGCTTTCAGGGCTTCCTGTCTAATTTTGCCTTTTTCCTCTGTGGTGAACAGAATTCGTAATAATTGTTGGCAGTTGTCCCAAGTGGGGTGATGCGTCTGGAGTATAGATTTTAAGAGTCCTGTCAAAGCCTGAGGCTTCTCAGAGAATGGGGGATGTTGAGTTTCATTGTAAAACCTCGGCAACGTAACTGCCTTAAATTCCCCAGCCTCCCAGCACTACCCGCTCCCAGGGAACTTTCCATCTCGGCAGGTACCTAGCCCTCCCCCTCTCGCCGTCTTAGCAGTTCTCCAGTACAACCCCCTCCCGGGAACTCTTAGCAGTTCCCCAGCACTTCCCTCCTGCACAGCCCCTCACACTGGATGCATCTCTGCCGGCTTGCAGGCCATAGAAATCCCCTTTGCCATGCCATGGGTGCTGCCAATTTTGGGTTTAGCCCGGCAGCTTTTCCTTGCTCTTAATAAAGCTCGTGCCAGCACGAGCTTTGGTGATTTGGCACTCTCTTTGATCTCTATCACCTTCCAGTTATAAGTTACTTGACAAGAAGGGGATGTGAACAAAGAATGGGCGACCCCGATTGTCTTCTGTTGGGGGTGCCTCTTGGAAAGGGGAGGACTGCCGGTGGGTGCAGGGGCCCTGCTCCTGGTGTGCAGGGGGGACAAGGTTTAGTTAATAGTACTGTCGAGGGGGGTGCTGAGGCGCTGGTTTAGAGGGCCTTGAGTAGGGTAGAAGTAATTCCTGATCCTCCGCTGCGGTGGGGAGAATGGCTGGCCCAGGAGGGACTTTCTTTTGGGCTGGCTAACATGACCTAAAGTCTAGCCTGTTTTATGCAGCGCTTTAGCCATGGGGGAGGCCATTGGACTAAACCCAGCTATTGGTCAATGTATGGAAACTGCTCAGGGTATCCAGGAGTTTCTGCAACCATTTTCATACAGCCTGGATAATTTTTTTTTAATGCCAAATTTTCCTCAAGAAAATTCACTAATTTAAAACTGATTTCCCTAATTTAAAATTGGCTTCACTGAGGATTTGAATCAACAACCTTGCAGTTTTAGGCCCCACACCTTAATGACTGTGCTAAAAAGTCACTTTTGTTACAAAAAGTTAGAAAGCTTTTCTTAAAGCCAGATTCTGGATGCAAATACTGCACCCTGAGGCAGTGTGGCCTGCCTCAAAGCTGGGCGGGGCTGACTGCTGGCAGAGAAAGGAAAAAAACGTTCTTAGTGTCAGTTTAAAACTGAACTTGCTGGCGGCAAGTTTTCCGCCCCTGCAGCTTCTGGTCCCCTTCTCTCTCTCTCTCCTCTGTCTCCTTTCTTCTCTACTTTCTCTCTTTCTCTTCCTGCGGTAAAGCCAATTTTGGAAAGCCTCAAATTTAAAATTTGGCCCTCTTTAAAGCAGGTTTTAGCAGGGCCTCTGCAGCCAGGTCTTGCAGGGACCAGACAACTGGATTTTAGGGTTTATTCCTAGTCCTAGTCAGAGGAACAGGGGGTAGGGGCCAAGGTAAGGCAGCGGTCTTTTCCCCTCGCAAACCACAACTGGCGAGAATAAGCACTATGGAGATTTAGCGCTGCCTGTGCATAATACTCCCCCTTATACATTTTTAATGGCCAGTTGCTTCGGAAAGGTCGGGAATTGACAAACAGGTGGACTAAGAGGTCTACCGGATGTGTGTTTTGGGCCCACCACACCCGGTAGAGTGTGCAGAAGTGCTGCCAGTCAGTTTTTACTGGGGCGGTGACATCCTACCTTCCAACATCCAGGATAGTGCCAATATGCCTCTTTGTGATGCACTGTTGGGTACTGCCCATAACAACATTGGACACTTTCCTGGCAGAATAGGCAGTTACCAATTTTCCATCCCAGCCTAAGAAAGAGCACCTGTAAACTCTGATCTAGGGTTTTGTTCCACACAAGCTCCAAAGAAACTACCTCCAAGGTGTCGAGGGCACAACGGCCTTCCCGACATGGAATCTGACCCAGCACGGGCAAAAGTACTCTCTTCCCGGTGGAGGTGGCTGGGAGAATTTACAGGCCACAATGACCAAAACAAGGAAGAGAATAAAGACAACTACAGTTAAGACTATCTGCCACATGGCAAAGGAAGAAAGAGTGAGGCCTCAGTGATAGAAGAAGAAGATGAGAAAGAAAGAGAAAAGAGTAATTTCTGCTGGGGTGTAATCAATAAAATTTCCCTGCATCCAGTGGTTTGTCAACCACCGTAAGATATCTCCTACCTCAAGGGAAGATGGCCTGAACCAGTGTATGTCTGCTAGCAGGAGTCTAATAAAACTGACAAATTTACAGATGAGACAGGACCACATACAAAAGTGACAGACAAAGTGTGGGTGCCCCCCAGATGGGAGACCAGTCAGATGCCTGCCCGGCCACTTTCTCGGAAGAATTTTCAGGGGCGTCTTGGCTAAGGTGTACCCATATAATCCCTGGGCCTGGTCACCTCAAGATGGAAGTCCAAGTAGGACAGCTCTGAGGTGAATCACTGTTATGCCCTACGACGCTCCAGTGGAACTGCAGGTGAAGGCCCACACAAGCCCCGTAGCCTTTCAGCCGTGGGACTACATATATACACACTCACTCTCTCACTCACACAGAGGTTACAGAAAACAACCGAACGCTGCCACCCACTATGCCAGCTACCGAAGGTGAACGCTGGTACCCACTGCACCAGCTACCAGAGGGCTGCCACCCACTATGACAGCCACCAGAGGGTGAACACCGGTACCCACTGCACCAGCTACCAGAAGCCTCAAGCGACGTCTCGGTGAGGCTTGCCAGGTCAGAGTTGCAATGACTCGTCAGTCCCCTGACTCAGGCCCTTCCTTTGAACTAGTTCTCAGGCCAGACTTACCTCCGGAGGTTTTTTTTTTTAGGACCCTGAGGAATTTCAGGTGAATGTCGGCCGAGAGGTCGCTTATCCTCCACGGTGGCACTCCGGGGCCCTGGGAAAGAACAGGGGGCGCCTCCCCAGAGGCCCCCGAGGTAGGAGCGGCCGCCTGGGTGAGACTCTGAGATGGCTTTTGCCTGGTGATAACAAAAAGAGAACATCTTGCTGGGGCCTCCAAATGTTGTACTGGATCAAGCGTAGAAAGTTAGCTCCAAGACAAAAGTATGCCAGATTGCAGGGTCATTTATTATGCCGGCGACCACAGAGGACTCACCTCTCTCCAACCTGTGGCATCAAAAGGAGGGTGCCAAGACTTTTTATACCCAAAAAACCACCTTGGGAGTGGGGGTGAGGAGCAGGGATGGGGATGAAAAGGTTTCAGACATTCGAAGGGCCAGGGGACTTTTGTCATTCTGTTTGTTACTTCAGTGGTTTACAGAAGTCAAGATAAGCATTTGTTTACACACAGATCTTAGTTATTCTGGGCTGCTTATTTTAGTTATTACCAGTAAGCAAAGGCTAGCAATTCTGGCACAATATCACATATCCTGTTGGCAAAGGTCCTCAAATGCCGGTGGGAATTTTGGTGGGTTTGTCTCCTCCAATGAACTTGTTCTCTAACTGGGAGATTGAATCTTGCACTTCCGGGTGTTCCTGGGGAGAGGGAATCAATGATCCTCCAGGGACCCACCCCTCAAGTGGGGCTGTGGTCTGGATGGCAATGCCCTCATTGTTTGAGGGGCTGGGGTCCAGGCTCCCCTCTCATCTCCTGACAGGGGAGTGCGGTTCTGATGAAAGTTTGAGCAGCATTGATTAGCCCAGTGGTTTCCTTTATTACAGCAAGAGCAAATTTCTGGCGTTTTTTTCTATCGGCGGGGGGGGGGGCGGGGGTTCCGCGTTATAAGATCCCTTCTGCCCATTAGTCTGATGGCATTCCTTTTTAAAATGCCCAATTTTTCCACAATTGCAACATTTTCTCACTTTTTGGGCTTTTTTAGATTTGTTTACTACTAAATTAGCCATGGCTTGAGCCAGCATCCTAGAACAATGGAACTCAGTTCCCACATCCTGACAGCCTTTGAGAAAATTTGCCAAGTTTTTTGTGCATTTTACCAGTGGCAATGCATGTTTACAATCTGCATTTGCATTTCCAAAGGCTAAAGACAGAGTGAGCATTTCTGCAGCAGCAGTATGAGGAATCTGGCACCTCACTGTCTCCTGCACTTATGCAATAAAATTTGCATAGGGTTCCCGAGATCCTTGCATAACATGTAGAAATGATTGCACTGGTACCCCTTCCTCGGGGATGGTGGCCCAGGCATGTTTGGCAGCTAAGGCACACTGATGGTAAGCAGTGTCTGGGAGTGCCAATTGCTGCACCAAATCTGAATAAGGACCACTACCCGATAGCATATCCTCTGTAATGGTTCCATGTCCAGTGGCACGATTCTGTCTAGCCTGGTCTGCATAATTGAGATTCCATGTCAAATATGCACTAGGAGACAAGCAAGCATGAGCTAAATACTTTATAGCAAAAGGTGAGAGGCGCATAGTGCAGAATACAGATTCTAGCAATCCTAAAGTAAATGGGCTCTGTACTCCATTATTAACCACACTAGCTTTTAATTCTTTTAATAACTTAAATTCCACTGGAATGTGTTCACGAACAAGTTTGTGGATTGTTTGGATCGGGTTTTATGGTAATAGGAAAAGGGCAAGGTCCTAAGGGCTCCGCAGATATAGCTGTAGCGCCCAGAATTTTTTGTGTTGGAATCTCTATTTCCGCTACTGAAGGAGGAGGCATAGACCACCTCTCCTCCTCTCCTGTTTCTCATTTTCAATGGGCCCTGTTGGTGAGACAGAGGCTCTTTCAGTTTCTAAGAGGCAGAGCATGGCTCCTGTTGTCCGATGAATAAGAAGGGGATAATGGCAGGAGGACAGTATGGACCAAACTCCAGCAAAGAAAACTTCTTTAAGACCTTTTTGATGAGTCTGTTTCAAACCTTCTTCTACCCAGTCCCAATTTTCCACATCGAGGGTGCCTCTTTATGGAAACCATGAGTTACGTGTAATGACTTCCTGTAGAAGCTTAGTGTTTGAGAACTGACCTGAGCACCAGATTCTTTAAGTAAAACTTTAAGTAACTGCACATAATATTGCTCCTCAATAGACAAATTCTGACTCATGTTATCCTGATTCAGAAACTTCCCCGCTCCCAGTATATCTTTACAGCACTGACCTTGTATCCACTGCTGGCATACTCCTTCAGGGGTTATGGTCAGTTTCAAGACCTCTGCTCCAACAGACCTTCTTCATGCAGGTCTCTGTTCCAGCACCACTTGCTGTAGTGATCTCATGAATGAAGGGCTAAGGCGGAATTGAAGACAAAGACAAAAGGTTCTAGTTGAAAGAAGGGATGGGGGCTCTTTGCTTCTGTTGAACAAAGGCCCTGAGTTTTACAGCCCTTCATATTTATTAAAGTGAATAGGGAGGAGGGGGTGATTGTCAGTCAGCTACTTGATTTATCATAGATACTGCTTTCCTTGTTCAACAGGTTTTCAGATGTTCAGGTAGATAACCTCAAGGAGTAAAAATAACCTCAAGGAGCACAAATAACCTCAAGGAGCAGGGGACCTTTGGCCTGACTGCGCCCAATATTTCTTCTAGTGGCAGATGCAGTTTGTCAGTTTACCAACATCCTGCTTTCATGAGGACAATTTGCTGTTTGCTCATACAGCCTCCAGAGGTATATTGAGTTGGTCACACCCCATATTCTTGGGTCACCAGCACTAGGTGCTTAATAAATATTTGTGCAGTGAATTATCTGAATTTGACCTTTACCAATCTTTTCATCTGGATAGCTCTCTTTTACTTACTAGAAATGTTCCAATAGAATAACACCATTAATCTTATTTATTTTTGGCTGCTATATATACTACCCATATTTTCCCTAATTGAATTAGTCGTGTTTTAGATGGATGAATGAGAAAGTAAATATTTGGGTAAAAGCTTAAAATTTTCAGGAAGTTGTATTTGTTCAAGTTTTTATTTTATGGTTCTCTTCTATAATATTATGCTCAAAAAGTCTTTTTACAGGCAAATATCTAATAAATATTCACATGTTATTTCTTCACACTGCTTTATTTTTATTGCTTAATTCTCAAATTCTGGGATTTATTTTGATGTATGTCATTTGTCTTATCTCTCTTCTTTATATTGAATACAATAAAATCCAGAAAGAATTTAATAAATGATTTACCAATTTAGAGTTATTTGCTCTGCACATGTCTCTGGATAAATCAGAAAATATTACCATAGTTGAGAAGTTTCTTTTTCTCAAGCTTAGCATGTCTACCCCTAATTACAGACACATTTTCTTCTCACTGATTATCCCTGGAACCATTCTGGTATGTACGCAAGGACAGTTGTTACCTGTAAGATGTAACTTGAAAAGCACTGAAAACTTATTTTTTAAAATGTGGCTTCTGTTGCATGCAGTATCTCCCTGAGTTCTCCCAAGAACAATGAAAATATTAATTCTATGTTACAGATGAAGAAACTGATACATTGAGAGGTTCCTAACATTCCTAAGGCTTTCCAGATAGGAGGTGGCAGAATTCTGGTATCTCAACGCCACTGATAAAAACTGCAGTAGAAATGTTTGAGTGACCACTCTGTACCACTACTGAACCAGGTGTATGTCACAGCTTGTTTTGTTGAATACTTAAGAAAGTTATTACATCTATCAGACAGATAAGGTAATGAAGATTTAGAGACTTGTTCAAGGTCATACAACTACTATGCTACACTGCTTCTAATAATACCACTTCAAAATTTCCTAATCCTTTGGGTAAAGTGACTTCAGTTAATGATCTATATAAACTAGTATAAGCTAACTCTTGAAATATTGAGGTGCCAAAATTTATAATGGCTCAAACTCAATTAAGATGTTTCCATAAAGACTAAATATATTTATTCAAAAAATCATCCATTCTATAAATTGCACATTAAAAATAATAAGACCACTGGGTGGGGGGAAAAAACAGAATTGGGACAACCCCTCCCAATCTCTATGGAATTTTGTAACCAGAACACTAAAAAACAAGAAAAAAAAAAACTAATACATTGAAAAAGATATGTTTTCAATGATAAGACATTCTGGAGAAGGCAAAACTCTGGAATAAACAGAAGTATCCGTGATTTCTGGGAGTTATAGGGGCAAGATGGCTGAATAGGCAAAGAACAGGAGATTTTTGTAGTAGTGAAACTAGTCTGTATGATACTGTAAGGTTTGATAGATGTCATTAGATGTTTGCCAAAAGCCACAGAATGAACCCAAGGAAGAACCCTAATGCAAACTATGAACTTAGAGGGTAATAATGTGTCAATGCAGCTTCACGATTGTAATAAATGTACCACTGTGATGGGGAGTACCAATAGTTGGGGTGCCTATGCAGATGTGAAGTCAGGTTATATGTAAGAAGTTTCTGTACTCTCTGCCCAATTTTACTGTGAATCTAAAACTGCTCTAGAAAATAAAGTCTTTTGTAAAATACACATTAAATTCCTAATAAGTCAGAATTACTTGGAAGCCACCTTTTTGAAAAAGTAGTAGAACAAGCATGCTGGAAAAAGTACAAGGAACAATTGATTTTCAGAGCTATTGCCACCACAACCACCAGAGAAGACCACCCAAAGTTCGTGATGCAGAGCAAATGGCCAAACTCAGAACAAACGTGGAGTGAGTGGGAAGTTACAGTTCTGTAATCATCCATGACTCATCCTGTTAAGCCATATCGGGAGAGTTGGTGCTCATCCTATCAGGAGAGTTGGTGTTCTGCTGCTATTAATTCGTGGCATAAAACATTAACATGCTGAGGAATATCAGATACAAAGTCATACCACTCTACATTATTCTAAATCATTCTCCTCTTTAGCAACCTTGTATAAGTTAATTCATTGTAGAAATTTTAACAGAGCAGACTTGAGTGGTCTATTTCTTTCTCAGATCACCGTATTACGCCAGTGAACAGGTTGGCAGGATGCCCTACTCCGTGCAGTGTTTTGGAATATAGGTTTTTGGACACTTCTGAGGTAGCCTGGGGAATCATTTCCATTTCATCCAGTCAGAAGGAAAATGATCTCTGAAGGTTTTCTTGGGCCAGTCTTTGAAGAGGTGCTTATCACTTCCTCTTACAACCATATTCTGGAATTCAGTCTTATGGCCACACATAATGAGGTAGAGCCAACAAATGAGGTCAGTGTTCCAACTGTGTACCCATAAAGAGGAAAAAATGTGTTTCATCTGGTGGAAATAGTCTACGCAGCAAAATTATAAGCAAATGCCCATTTTGGGTGGGCACACTAACTAGATGGCTGAACTTGTAACACTGCAAATACGAACTACACTAAAAGATCTATTACAGCACCACTTGTTTTTTAAAGAGGTGATGATGCGGTTAAAGACTCATGTTTTAGGCTGGGTGCGGTGGCTCACGCCTGTAATCCCAGCACTTTGGGAGGCCGAGGCGGGTGGATCACGAGGTCAAGAGATCAAGACCATCCTGGTCAACATGGTGAAACTCCGTCTCTATTTAAAAAATACAAAAATTAGCTGGGCATGGTGGCGCACCCCTGTAGTCCCAGCTACTTGGGAGGCTGAGGCAGGAGAATTGCCTGAACCCAGGAGGTGGAGGTTGTGGTGAGCCGAGATCGCGCCATTGCACTCCAGCCTGGGTAACAAGAGCAAAACTCCATCTCAAAAAAAAAAAAAAAGACTCATGTTTTTAGAAGGCAGTTATCAACATTTGTGCTACACACCAAATGCAAACATTTAATGCCTAATACATGTTGAAAGGTAAGCACAAAAGTAAGCACCTTTAATAACTTATCTTTAATAGCTTTCATGCTAAAAGTTTTATAATATAATGCTTTAACTTTAATTCTGTGACAGTAAAGATGAGGTGACATGATGGATAGAAAGAGCATGTGATTAGGTCAGATAATGGGGTAACGTCTAATTCTGACACTACCATATTCCACCTGTGACTTGGGGTAAAAAAATATTGATTACCCTGAGCCTAAGCTTCTAAGAGATGATGATACTGCATAGGGCTGTTGCGCAAATTAAATGAAGTCACCTTTAGAAATTAAGGACTCAATAAAAAGGCCAAGGGCTTTGGAATCAGAGCAAATGAGGATTTAAATTGTGGATGCACTTTATTAGTTATGCAATCTTGAGTAAATTATGTAATCTCTCCAAGTTTTCAATTTCCTAAACTAGAAAAAAAGAATTATGATAGTATGATATACTTACTCTTTGAATAGATGTATATCGCCTGATAATATACTGCCGTTTTTATCTATTTAACAAGTATTACTTAGTTACCTATAAGGTGATAACTGGTGGTCATATTGTGTATTTGGGAAAGAGTTCTGAAAAGAACAAAGAATGTTCATGTTTTTGTGGAATTTACCTTCTATTAGGGATTAAGAGAAAGGGGAGATATAAGCAAAATAAGCAAATAAACAAATAAGAAATGTTCAATTAGCAATTAGCAATTAAAAAATGAGCCAAATAATAAACTGGAGAATGGCTTGGGGTAGAGTAGAATTATGGTATTGTGTGTATGCTTGCATGTCCACCTCCCTCAAAATTCATATTTTGAAATCCCAAGCCCCAGTGTGATACTAGAAGATGGGGCCTTTGGAGATGATTAGGCTATTTTATAAGGGATTAGTTTCCACATAAAAGAAGGTTGGAGAAAGACCCCTTGCCCCTTCCACTATGTGAAGATACAGTGATAAATTACCTTCTGTGAATCAGGAAATGATCCTTCACAAGACACTGAATATGTTGGTGCCCTAATCTTGAATTTTAGATTCTGGAATTTAAATTTCCAGAACTGTAATAAATATATTTTTGTTGCTTATAAGCTACTCAGTGTATGTTGATTTGCTATAGCAGCCCAAACAAATAAAGACAGGCTATTTTCCATTGAGTGGTAATAAAAATTTTCTTCAAGGAGATGATACTCGAGCTGAGAACTGAGTGATGTAAAGGAATAAAACAAATGACAATCATAAAGGTTTCCCAGAAAAAGGCAACAATCAATACACAGACTGGTTGGAAAGAATTGGCCAATACATTACAAGTATATTTTAAGTATAGAAACAGAGAAATGAGAAAAGAGACTGCTCCTACAACCCATGTGAAAGGAAATGTTTTGGAGAAGGAGAGTGGGAGTGGAGACCGGAAAAACTAAATAGAGGCAGGATCATATTTTGAAGATATTGCCATTAAAATGTACATAAGAGTTAAAGATAAATCAAGGATGACTATGAGATTTTTTTGCCATGAATAGTGTGAAATGATAGTAGATTGCACATGAGAGATAAATTTTAAGTGGTAATTATTATAATCACATATCAAAACTTTTTCCCTAAATTAATACTTAATTAGATGATTCTTCTTCTTTTTAAACAATTCCCCTACCTCTCTTTCCCTTTATTTTCCCCTTCATGGATTCAAGATCTTTAGAAGTTTATGGGCTTAAATGTTTGATTATTATCCTCCATTTCCTGTGGGGAACAGGGGACATTATGGAGTAGACATAGAACATTTAGGAGACATTAAAATAAAACAAAAACCAAACCAAACAAACAAAAAACATGAAAAGACTTCCAAATAAAGCGACGTCAGTATTATGAACAATGTGAAATGTGAGTTCATCAGCCCTCTGTACCTGAAGCTAAACATAAAGAAAGTAAAGATATACTTGTTCCTGGATTTGCTCTCAGTATTGTAAAAATTATACCTCCACTATGAAGTCTAAAGTCATTTAAAACCTAAAAGACTAAGGTGTTCTAGCAAAATTCTTCCCCTACCCACTTTTGGATAATTGCACCCCACTGAAGGACAAAAGAATTCCTCTGAACATATAAATAAGAAATACGAAGGGAAAAAATAACTGCTAGTTGTAATAATTTTTCCTTCTGAAAATATTTTATACTATTTTATGTTTGACAAAAGGAGAAATGTAACTCCAAATTTGGAGTATTAGGAAGAAGCATTCAGGTCTCCCAAAGTTTTAATTTGAAAAGTAGAATCTTCAACATTTGCTATGCATCTATTGCCATACTGTTTCCTTCAAAACAACTTTGGCATACTAATATTTCTTCTCAGAAGAAATGTTCTAGTGGTCAGGTAAATACAATTATCATTGAGTGTGAGGTAGACCAAGGGAACAAAAGGTACTTAACTATGCAAAGTAGAATTTCCTTATGACCTACGATATCCTTCCCACAGTCTCCTAAGGATAAAACAATCATAAAACACACTAACACAATTCAGTGTATCCTTTAGTATTAATATAAATTTCCTTATAGCAAAAAAATTAAGCTGACTTCTTTTATCAAATTTAAGTAGAGAATGAGCAAGCCTATTGTAAGCAATCATGCAGAAATATCTACAGATAGATTCACCCACACACAAAAAAATTACGCCAGCAAATGAAAATGAAGCACTTGTCTGCTCCTGATAATTTTAGCACTTAACATGGTAGAGAGTCAGGCATTCAACTTAGATGAATATAAATTATTTATGCCTAACTCAGGCCTTCCAAACTACAAGCTTCATCATTAAAACTATAGTTTCTCGGTGGAGAGAAAAAAATGTATTAGCTTCAAAGCTATGCACCTCATAATGCTTTCTAATAGACTCCATGTCTGCATTTTGCATAAGCAGCACTGATATTTTACCCTGAGGTAATTCTGTGGTCTTTCTGAATTTACTATTAAGTTGCTAAGCATGAAGCTTGCCAATTGCTATTTATTTCAGAGAAGTTTATTCTTCCATATCAAATCATAAAAACAGATGCATCTTTTGGGAGGTTAGTAATATTATGTGTCATGCTTTTGATATGTTCAAAACCCATCATAAATTATAAAAATATTAAGTCCACAGTATCTATATTGATTATCAAATGTGTATTGGGAAAATACTTTGACAAACTTTTTCCTGTGATTTTATTCTATTTTCTAACATTTCTTTAAAAGCAGAGAGAGGCCAGGCGTGGTGGCTCACACCTGTAATCCCAGTACTTTGGGAGGCCGAGGCGGGTGGATCACGAGGTCAAGAGATCGAGACCATCCTGGTCAACATGGTGAAACCCCGTCTCTACTAAAAATACAAAAAATCAGCTGGGCATCGTGGCGCATGCCTGTAATCCCAGCTACTCAGGAGGCTGAGGCAGGAGAATTGCCTGAACCCAGGACGCGGAGGTTGCGGTGAGCCGAGATTGCGCCATTGCACTCCAGCCTGGGTAACAAGAGTGAAACTCCGTCTCAAAAAAAAAAAAAAAAAAAGCAGAGAGAAATTGTGATGAAGGGATTCCGGGTTGTGGAATCAACAAATAGCCAGAGAAAGCATCTGTGAAGAGACTGTCATTAGGTGATGTATGAAATACTCCTTGCCATTAAGGTCCCAGTAAATAACAATTACAACCACAGTTGATGATCAAGGGATTTCTTAATAGAATGTGTTTTTTACTTAGAATTGACTTGGCTATGCGGGCTCTCTTTTGGTTCCATATGAAGTTTAAGGTGATTTTTTCCAGTTCTGCAAAGAAGGTCATTGGTAGCTTGATGGGGATAGCATTGAATCTGTAAATTACTTTGGGCAGTATGGCCATTTTCACGATATTGATTCTTCCTAACCATGAACATGGAATGTTTCTCCATCTGTTTGTGTCCTCTCTTATTTCGTTGAGCAGTGGCTTGTAGTTCTCCTTGAAGAGGTCCTTTACATTCCTTGTTAGTTGTATTCCTAGGTATTTTATTCTCTTTGTGGCAATTGTGAATGGAAGTTTGTTCTTGATTTGGCTCTCTTTAAGTCTGTTATTGGTGTATAGGAATGCATGTGATTTTTGCACATTGATTTTGTATCCTGAGACTTTGCTGAACTTGCTTATCAGTTTCAGGAGGTTTGGGGCTGAGACGATGGGGTCTTCTAGATATACAATCATGTCGTCTGCAAATAGAGACAATTTGACTTCCTCCTTTCCTATTTGAATGCCCTTTATTTCTTTTTCTTGCCTGATTGCTCTGGCTAGAACTTCTAATACTATATTGAATAGCAGTGGTGAGAGTGGGCATCCTTGTCTGGTGCCACATTTCAAGGGGAATGCTTCCAGTTTTTGCCCATTCAGTATGATATTGGCTGTTGGTTTGTCATATATAGCTTTTATTATTTTGAGATACGTTCCATTGATACCTAGCTTATTGAGTGTTTTTAGCATAAAGGGCTGTTGAATTTTGTCAAAGGCCTTCTCTGCATCAATTGAGATAATCATGTGGTTTTTGTCTTTGGTTCTGTTTATGTGGTGAATTACGTTTATAGACTTGCGTATATTGAACCAGCCTTGCATCCCTGGGATGAAGCCTACTTGATCATTTTGGATACTTCAAACTATACTACAAGGCTACAGTAATCAAAACAGCATGGTACTGGTACCAAAACAGAGATATAGACCAATGGAACAGAACAGAGGTCTCGGAGGCAACACAACATATCTACAACCATCTGATCTTTGACAAACCAGTCAAAAACAAGCAATGGGGAAAGGATTCCCTGTTCAATAAATGGTGTTGGGAAAGCTGGCTAGCCATGTGCAGAAAGCAGAAACTGGACCCCTTCCTGACACCTTACACTAAAATTAACTCCAGATGGATTAAAGACTTAAACATAAGACCTAACACCATAAAAACCCTAGAAGAAAATCTAGGCAAAACCATTCAGGACATAGGTGTAGGCAAGGACTTCATGACCAAAACACCAAAAGCATTGACAACAAAAGCCAGAATAGACAAATGGGACCTAATCAAACTCCACAGCTTCTGCACAGCAAAAGAAACAATTATTAGAGTGAATCGGCAACCAACAGATTGGGAAAAAATTTTTGCAGTTTACCCATCTGACAAAGGGCTGATATCCAAAATTTACAAAGAACTAAAACAGATTTACAAGAAAAAAACTAACAAGCCCATTCAAAAGTGGGCAAAGGATATGAACAGACACTTTACAAAAGAAGATATACGTGAGGCCAACAAACATATGAAAAAATGCTCATCATCACTGGTCATCAGAGAAGTGCAAATCAAAACTACATTGAGATACCATCTCACACCAGTTAGAATGGCGATCATTAAAAAATCTGGAGACAACAGATGCTGGAGAGGATGTGGAGAAATAGGAACACTTTTACACTGTTGGTGGGAGTGTAAATTAGTTCAACCATTGTGGAAGACGGTGTGGCGAATCCTCAAGGACCTAGAAGTAGAAATTCCATTTGACCCAGCAATCCCATTACTGGGTATATATCCAAAGGATTACAAATCATTCTACTATAAGGACACGTGCACACGAATGTTCATTGCAGCACTGTTTACAATAGCAAAGACCTGGAACCAACCCAAATGCCCATCGATGATAGACTGGATAGGGAAAATGTGGCACATATACACCATGGAATATTATGCAGCCATCAAAAAAAGATGAGTTAGGGTCCTTTGTAGGGACATGGATGAACCTGGAAACCATCATTCTCAGCAAACTGACAGAAGAGCAGAAGATCAAACACCGCATGTTCTCACTCATAGTTGGGTGTTGAACAATGAGAACACATGGACACAGGGAGGGGAGCACTACACACTGGGGTCAGTTGGGGGGAAATAGGGGAGGGACGGTGGGGGGTGGGAAGCTGGGGAGAGATAGCAAGGGGAGAAATGCCAGATGTAGGTGATGGGGAGGAAGGCAGCAAATCACACTGCCATGTGTGTTCCTATGCAACAATTTTGCATGTTCTTCACATGTACCCCAAAACCTAAAATGCAATAAAATAAATAAATGGGAAAAAAAAAAAGAATGTGTTTTTTAACAGGTGAATTTTTCTCAGAAATTTCTTCATTTCATTCTGAGTTGCTATAATTAAGAACCCTTCAGTATGGCCAGTATTGGGTAAAGTAATTCATTCATGACAATTGTAAAGTTGAAGAGTAGAATTGATAGCTCTAAGTGCCAAATGTAAGAAGAGTCCTAAACTTAATGTAATAATTCCTGGTATAAATATAAATACCTGCCTCAGAGCAACTCCCAGATAGCCATTCTTCCACAAATAGCTTCATAGAAGGAAAACTTTGAGCATTTTTATTTGAAATGTAAAGTTTCAGTCGTTTTCTTGCTCATGTTGATATTTTTATTTGTCATCATTTAGATTCTTATTCAGATTTGGTGCTGCTTTCTACCTGTTCTTAAGCTCAGCATGGATATTAACAGTGGAGCCTAATGGGGAGGTATTTGGTTTATGAGGTTCTGCCTTTTTGAATACATTAATCCCACTATTTGAAAAGGCTTTAAAATTAACATCCCTCTACTCTTCTGCCATGTGAGGAACAGGATTCCTCCCCTTGGGAAGATGCAGAATTCAAGGCACTCATCTCCCAATTCTGATGCATTGGTGATCAAGTTTCAACATGAGTTTTGGAGGAGACAAAAAACATTCAAACCATAACAATTTTAGAGCATCGTGTTTCTTTATTATTGTGTATATATAGTTGGTATGGTTGTCATTTTTTGATAGCAAATAAATTGCTGATCATTATATTTTAATAACCATCAAAGGCCTCTCCCACTTTATTTCTGAATAGCTCTCTCCTCTTTGAAATTCTGAGGAATTTTTAATAAAAATTCAAAACTCTTTGTTTGTTCTATGTTTTTGTAGATGTAATAGATAACCTGAGAGTACCCCCCACAATACACACACACACACACACACACACACACACACACACACACACACACACGGGAACACTCATCTACTAAAAGATAAGGTAGTCATTCATGTTCTAGTTAGAATATTTTTTTTTCAGTTGCAGGAAACAATGGCTTGCTCATTCAAGCTTACTCATGAAAAGGGAAACTTATTGTAAGGAGTCAACAGAGAGCTTCATATCTATTTCAGATCAGGAGTGAAATGAGGTCAGGCCTTCCTAAGGTGGATTCCAGGACCTGGGCAGTTAAGGACAGGAAGCTTGTCTCTTGAAGGCAAAGGGCTTCAATATTCTGCTTTTGCCTGGTTTTCAGCTCTCTGCTCATCTATATCCCAACCACTTCCCTGTGAGATTCTTGTCTTATATAAATTCAAAGGCTTGGGGCATTTTCCCTTCCTCTATAGACCAGTTCTAGAAAGTTTTCAGAGCAAGTGTTCACCATTGACTAGATTTCTTTCCATGTTATTACATGGTTCATATTGCTAAGTGACAGTCTGACTGGTTCACCTTATCTTGTGAGCTCAGTCTCACAATCTGTAAAATAGAACTAATCTTTGTAGTTCAGAATAACCTATTGTTTATCCAGTCAACTGCAGCAGACATACTTAGGGTAGGGGATGGCGTGAAGGGGGATGGAGGAGAGCTGTTGAGGATATTTGGCCTAATTTCTGCTCAGCTGATACAATGGGCTGGGACTATTTCAGAAAGATAAGGTAAGAACAGGGAATGAATGGCGTTTTTTAAAAGTTTTTAAACTTACACACCCAAAAGTGCATCTGTGGCAACTATGCCATTTCTTTACATTTCATTTCATAATAGAAAATATACATTAAATTCATGTTCTATTTGGTATAGCCATTGATGATATAAGGCTAATCTATATCCATAAATACATTTTTGGAAGGAGTGATAAACTACATTTTTTCGAAGTTTGCTTTGAGAATGATGCTGACTTGGGTACATGACATCAGAGCAGTTGCTGGGATTTACAAATAACATAACTCTTAGATCAACAAATGTCAGCACACACACAAAAATAAGATACAACCTCTTTGTGTGCATGCTAGTTTGGAAAAACATGATGACATATGTTATATGTGCTGATGGATAAAAGATTATGTGAAGACAGTCCATGTAGCATGAGATTAAATATTTACTTGATAATGTGTAGCATCATTGCTGAGAAAATAATGCCGGGGGACTGTACTCATTAAAGTTTGGCAGTGTGCACTTAGGTCGTAGAATGCATGGAGCATTCTCATATGTCATACATGTAGCTGAAGACCCACAATTGGGAATGTAGAAATAACCTCTAGATTTGAGTTTTGTCTTTTAACGTGTTAGCAGGGATACTGTTGAACAAGTCAGTTAACCACTCTGAGTCTGTTTCTGTGTTTTTGAAATGTTATGTCAAATAATTTAGTGTGTGTGTAAGTACTTTGTAAACTATAAAGCATTACTGAAATATTAAATACTCTCACTCCCTTTCAGGATATAGATAGAGGAACAATAGTAAAAGAGGCTATCTGTCTAGTCCAATTCCAAAGCTTTTGTAATAGAGATAATCTATAATGGATGACCAGTTATCTTAAAATAATTATAAGGAACTAACAGTATAATTAAACTTATGTCTTGCTGTGAACTCATTTATTGTAGCATTTAATCTTACATTGTTCAACATAAAGGATTTAAAATATGTATCTTGAGTTCACTTTCAAAGCTAATGCATTGTTCTCACATTGTTCTGCAAGAAAGAGAACATCTAACAGGAAAGAAATTATAATGTCTCCTCTAATCTAGCACTTTGTGCTCTCAAAGGGAAGTGTTCCTTGCTAGGTCAGTGAGATCAGGTGAGTGCTTTGTTTAGTTAGCATAGATTTAATCAGGTCTCCACAGAAACATGGCTTCATTTCTGAAATTTACCTATACACAGGTCAGACATTTTTATAAAATGATTATGAGAACACTTTTCAGCTAGCATTTTTTCTAGCTAGTACTAGAGACTGTAGCAACTCTATCCTAATGCTATTTCTTTCCTTATATTTTGAGATGCATGAGGTGGTATATTTGAACATGTAATTCAGGATATGGGAATTCGCAAACGCTAATTCACCCTTCATGTTTTCACTTATCAGTTCAAAGTATCACTTCCATAAACAAAAAAATATATATAGAGAGCCAGGCATGAGTAACTTATCACTGTTTTAACTTGGGATGGCTTACGGTAGTGGCTATGCCTAGGTGGCCATGGAAAGCCCCTGGATGCACATAAGTGAAACCCCTAGATTTTGTAGGGAAGGCCTAGAGAAAGAGAGGTTGCTCTAATCTCAGCAGAGAAAAAAATTTAAGGTTCATAGCTTAAATATTTAGCCAACGGCAACAAGACTTGCTGAAACCAAAAAATTATGGTCTTACATATTTTTTAAAAAACATTTCTGGTGGTGGTGTGACTTGGGGATGTATAGGGCTGAGAGCTCATGACTCCATGTGACTTTAGCATGGTGCATATCCACTCTGTGATGGTTGCCATAGCCATCAAGCTTGGGATGCTCCTCTATAAGGTACAAGAAGGAAGCAGGAGTCATATTCTTCTACTCCTGTCAGGGTCTCATAACTTCCTTTGCATGACTTGTTAGCCACCTTGGAAGTAAAGCTTGAAGAATCCAAATTTTCATTTTTATCCTTCTTCATCCCACTCCCAGATTCTGTTCTGGTCTGATACAGTTACTTACATTATATTCTTCTATTAAAAGCAAGAAAAGAATTCTGGAAACATTTTTCTATCTCATCTCTCTTCTGCTTTCAGCAGCTCTGTATGTCAGAGTGAATGTTTTTGTTTTTGCTTTAATACACATTGTTTCACTTGAGATGGATTACTGAAAAAATGCAATTTTTTTCTATAGTATATTTATCTTTTTTAAAAAAGAGAGATATGATCTTGGTTTGTTGCCAAGGCTGGTCTGGAACTCCTGGACTCAGGCTATCTTCTTGCCTAACCCTCCCAAAGTATTGGAATTATAGGTGTGAGCCATTGTGCCTGGCCAAGAGTATATTTCTCTTAAAAGTAGAGAAGCTGCATTTCTGTAAAATAAACAGGGAAACTGTGGGCTGAGGAAAAGGTTCTAGATAAATGTTTTGTTTTATTTAGCCTAGGGATTTCCAAAGTATGGACCTATGGCTGACCTTTTGATTTTAAATAACATCATTGTTAGTTATTCAAAAACGTGGATGGTGATGTGAGTGGTAGAATAACATTTTTATTGGCAAAAAAAAAGCGATACAATTCTAGATCTGTTTAGCTTAGCTCTATATTACTGTTTATCATTTCTGCATGGCATGTGTCCCCCTGTGTAACAATAAAGACCCATGGGAAAAAATGCCTTCTCTCTTGGTAATGTTAAAAATAGTACATCTGACTCTAACATTTACTCACAATCTAACATGTATAGTGCATGAGCATGAAAAAGACTGAAAATATAAAAAGCATAGAAATCATGGTCTCAGAAAAGTTCTTCAGTGACTTTCCTTCTTATAATAAAATCGAATGTAATGTAGCCCAGTTATAATGTAGCCCAGTACACTGCCACATCTGGACTTGCCTTTCTCTCCAATATTATCTTATTTTGTTCTTTTCTTTGCTCTCAAATTCTAGTCCCACTGGCTTCCATTTCTTATCATGAACGCCCTAAGCTCTTACACACCTGGGCCTTCTCACATGAATATGAACATTATTCCTGTCCTCTTTATTTAGCTGCTTCCAATCCCTTTGGCCTTAAATTGCAATGCAGATAAATTCCCCACTAGCATCAGAATATATTTCAATCGTTCTCTTCACTATTATATTTTAATGTTACTTGATTTCAATTATAGCACTGTCATTTGTATTAATTTTAATATTTGCTTGTTTACTTTGTTGCATGTTTCCCTTATAAATGCAGGTTAAATTTCATCCCAGGTTTACCACTTTCCAGCCATATAATCCTGGGAAAGTTATTTAATTTCTCTGTGCTTCAGTTTCCTTATCTGCAAAATGGAGATAACAAAGAACTTCACAGAGTTGCAGGAACTAATGAGTTAACAAAGGCAAGACCTTTAAAATAGTATTTCACATATTATAAAATCTCAAAAAATGTAGCATTATCAGATTATTAGCTAAAATATTAGACAGATATTTAAGATTAGATGTTAGTTTCTAATATCTTAATGTCTGACATATATTAGTTATAAAATAAAATTCATAATTTTTATTGAAATAAAGAAATGAGTGAATAGATAAGTAATAATCAAAGGGATAGGAACAGTAGAAATGCCTCTGACTTGACAATAAAAACTCCTGACACTAGGTTAATTTCTACCATTTCATTCTATAACTTGGGGGTAAAAGATATAACCTTCTTTCACACCATTTTCCTGATTAATAAATAATATATTTGGACTAGATAACCTCTTATAGACCTTCTAATATAAGTAGTTTATGAATCTACACTAATCTAGATCACTGTGAGTTTAGCATTTTGCTCTCCTTACAATTTTAGAATTATCTGCAATGACTTAAATCACCTGTTCTTTCCCAGTCTTACTGGGTATCTGAAGGATCTATGATCATCTGGAATCTTATCCAGATGGTACTTAGAGGCCCCTATGATTAAATCCATTTAAAGAACTTACCTCTGGAGGTTTATAAGGATTGATGTGTAGTAAGATAACACGCAATGAACAAAAACAACCAGTATTATTTTTCAAGTGATTACTATATTTCAGTTTCTATCTGGGGTCCCTTGCATGTATTATATCATTAAATGCAATATCCCTGCAACACAGGCATTTTTATTCTGATTTTACAGATGATAAAACAGATCTCATTTTACAAATGAAAAAATGTTGCACTTTACAGATGCAACATCCCTACAACATAGGCATTTTTATTCCCATTTTATAGGTGATTAATAAATGAATTAAGCAACTTGCTAAGGATAGTAAATTAATTGAGCATTTTGGAATCTATGTTTTTGAATGAGCAAGTGATTGAGAAAAGGAAGAAATTAAAAAAAGAACCAAAGCAGTTTCAATAAGAAAAATAGTTGATGAAAGCATACTTTCAAAGACATAGAAAATTTATTTGTGGTAAATTTGAAGACTATCTGGACCGCTATGCTTCACTTCAACCAAACCTCTTCCTTTGAGATGATTCTTGTAACTCATATTAGATTTTCTATATCAGAATTCTAGGCGTAAAACACCAATTTATTATTTTTTAATAAACAGAATAGGTGATTCTTATGCTCAATATAATTTGAGATCCGTTAATCTAGTCATTTTGTTTCTTACTCTTTTTTTTCCCCCTACACTTCTTTCTACCATGTAGCTTGATTCCACTTCCCTGTTTACCTGACTTGGAAGAAATATATTGTTGTGTTAAAAGCTCACTTGCCACTACATGTTTTCAACATTTTGTCCATTCTCCTTATAGTTACATCATCCCATAAAAAGTCGAATTGATGTCAGCAACCATGTTTTGCTCCTATGCCTGATCTCATAGATGTCATTAGATGAATCACCACTTGGAAGAGTGGGCCGTATTAGTAAGCTATAGTCACCAACTTAACTCTATTCTCAGAAATATTTTATGCATTTTTTCAATATGCTCATGTTTTATTTACATAAGTGGCACTTAGGAAATGTGATGCATTGAGGGTTATATTGTCAGCAGAAAGCATCAAATACCACTCCACTCCCCACCAAAACCAAATAAACAAAGCCATCTCTTTGGCAAGTTGTGTTAAATAAAATCACAGATTGCACTTGTTTCTGGCTCCCAAGCCTGGGTCACTGCTACATGGATTGTGCCAAAAATTCCCGGCTTCAACATTGTTAAATTAAAACTGCTGTTATCTTTACACCACATCAGAGCTTTTCACAGTGCCCTATGCATTCTTAATACATTCTGTTCCACTGTTTAATAATAAATTTAAATACAAAATATTTTCCATTTTCTATAACCTTCTCTGTCTCTACCAGCCTATTTTTTCCTCTGAAAGTGCTATGAACCTGAAACTCAGCCCATAATGCTCCCTCTGCCTAGAGTGTCCAGCCCTGCCCTTACTTTCCTGATCATAGCTACCTAAATTGTATTCACTTTAAATGTTTCCTCCATATGAAATCTTTCCCGACCTCGTCAGGCAGACTTAACTACTTTGTTCTGTCAAATTCCATTAAGATTTCTATCATAACACCATATTTATCATCCAACCTGGGGCACTTTAGAAAGTGAAAGTACACTAGCGAAAATTACATTGATCCCATAGGTTTAAACTGAAATTGTCCTGAGAAAATTGGAATGTGTGGTTCCTTTATTTGTGACTTTTATATATGTGTTTACACAACTATCTTCTATTAAGATCTGCATTGATAGTTGCCATATTTGCCATTTTATCCCCAATTTCTAGAGTAATTCCTGGCTGAGTGATGAGTGAATGCACACTGGGTTCATAACAAGCATCAAAAGGAAAAAGGAAATTATAGGAGCTAGACTCACGGTAAGTCAGATTGGTGAGATTTTGTTGTTTTTTGTTTTCCAGTTTCTGTTCTGTTCATCCACTTTCCTGCCCTTTCCCTCTTTTTTGGCATAGTACACATTCTGCTCATTCTTCCTCATTCTGTTTTGTTATTTGCTCTTGATCTTAGGTCAGGAGTTGAAAAAGATATAACCAGTGAATACTGCTAAATGTCAAATAAAAAAATGTTTTCTCCTGAGAGTTTTTATAACATTGAGTATTTTCTTTACCAAAGAAATACTCCTTTTTTGCCAAATATTTTGGAAGATCAAAGATGTTTTCCTCAAAATTGCTGTACCTAAACATCTTTGTTGCTTCAATTGCTTTAAAGCAAAATTGTCTAAAATCTGCTACTGATCTTGGTCTAAGGCATTGACAATCATGCCAAGCTCAGTGAATAATTATGAAATAACTTTAATTGTTGACTTTTTCTCCCCTCTCTTTTCATGCTACTGTACCTTCCTCCATTCACCTATTTAGCATGCATTGAGTGTCCACTGAAGATAGGAGGCTGTTGTAGGTGCCAGGGATTCAAGAGGAATGCGACATTGGCCTTGCCCTCAATGATTACAACCAAGCAAGTAGCTGCCCCTGATGGTTTAAGCCTCTCACCCAAAAACACTGTTTTAATCTATTTTGGGCCTCATGCTTCATGTGTTTCTCCTCCCACCCTCCCCACACATTAAAACATATCCATTATCTGGACCATTTGTAAAAAATTTCCATGGTAAGTGACAGCAAACTCATTACTAAGAATGCATTTGTTTAAACGAAGGTAAGGCACACTGACCAAAAGACTACACTAAACAATACAGTAGCTGTCTAGTGTCTGGGGGCTAAGAGGAGAGACAGGAGGAATTGATTCCCAAGAGGTACAAGGAAGTGATTAGGGATGATAAATATATTCATTATTGTGATTATGGTGATGTTTTCATAGGTATATACCTAAGTCAAAACATGATAAATTTTACAGTTTAAATACATCTAGGTTATTGTATGTCAATTAGGCATCAATAAAGCTGTCAAAATACTGTGGCTTAAATAAGATGGGCGTTTATTTTTCTCTCATACAAAAGTGTGTTCTGTGTAGTCATGGAAGTTCTTCTGCTCAGATCATTCACGGACCCAGATCCCTTCCATCTTCTTGATTCTTTATCTCCATAAGGTATTGTCTTCATTTTTAGTCAATGTTAGTTCTCTGCTATATTTTCTGGCATACTCCATGAGAGGAGATAAATACTAATGATCTTTAATCATAGCGGATGTGGAAGCTGTATTTATCTCTTCTAGTCATGTTCTTTTCCCCAAATTTAATCATGTAGCTACACCTATCTGTAAAGAAAACTAGAAAATAGGGACTCTAAAACATGGTTTGTATTCAATTAAAACTCTGTTAGAAAGTCAGAAAGTAAGAATGGGATCTTGGGAGACAAGTAGCAATCTGCCACAGTAACTTTATTTACTGAGTTCATATTCTGTGCTAGCCCCTGTGCCAATTGCTTTATCATATTACCTAATTAGCTCTTCTTAACCCTTCTATGAAAGAGAGAGGCTATCACTGGCTTTACTTAACAGATGCGTAAATCACATTGGGGCACAAAGCTTGCATACTGCATAATTTCATAGTCATTATTAATATGGACTATGTAATGAATTTTGCCCCTGGTGTTGTGCTATAGTTGGTCTTCACAACTGAGTTCTGTGGCCCTCTCTAGGACTTAGCAAAGTTTATAAGCATTTCTAAATTACTTGCGCAGCTGGCAAGTGGCAGAGCTGGGATTAGAACCTGGGCATGAAGGCTGCAGAGCTTGTGCTCTTAGTGGCCATGCTAAATTGTGTGCTAACATATTAAGCAGTGACTGTGGCTTAATGTATTACCCCTCTCAGCTAAAAATATAAAGGAAAACTCTACTCACATGCTAGATCAGTAGTTGGCAATATTTTCCTGTAAAGAACCAGAGAGTAAATATTTTAGGTTTGTAGCCCATATGGTCTCTGTCACAAATATTCAGCTCTGCCATCGTAGCATGAAAGCATCCATAGACAATATGTAAATGAATGAGAATGGCTATGTTCCAGTGAAACTGTGTTTCAAAACAGGCATTGGGCCAAATGTGGCTCCCAGGAAGTATTTTACTGATTCCAGATTAGAAAGGAATTTTAAGCCAATGCAGGGTATATTAGGGCAGGTTGATATTTTGGGTATTCCTCATGTACATTGCAAATGACTTTTATCTACATGTGCTGCCATCTGGATTTACTGCTAACCCATAGGGAAATAGGAGCTGTAGGCTGTCATTTGAGCTACTGCTCTGAGTCATTCTACTTTGCACTCAAAGAGCTTACTCCCAAATTTTAATTTCTAGATTTTAAATATTACCATGCAAAACCTGTTAAGTCTTTTTCTAAATATCAGGAGACTAGTGAAAAAAATTAAAATTCCTAAGAGATTGAGATAATACAAATTACTTTTCTATTTATTTTTTTAATTAGGCACCATTCCTTCCAGAATACCATGCACTCTATCTCCTCAATTACTCATCATGCCTTTGGCAGACCATGCCCTCTCATGCTCCCTCCAGGTCACTGCTATTGCCATTTCCTCAAATTAGAATCTTTCTCTCCTCTCTGCTTGTCCAATACACAACCATCTTTTAAGGAATAAGGCAAATGACACTTCTACTCTGAAGCTTCTATTGCTCACCCTCTTCTTGCCCCTAACAGCAAATCACTTTTCTCTTATCTTTGCTTCTATAGAATTCACATCATTGAGATAGTCATGCATTTGTCTGTCCTCCTGATAAAGGGTTAACATCTTTGAGAAGTAGAATTATGATTGTTTTCATCTCTCTTACACCTGGGTAGGTGCCTGGCATATAGTAAAAGCACAGCCAATGCTGCTGAATAAATGAATGAATAATTTGTACTTAGCAATGTGCTGTTGTGTGTTGGTGACATGGCTGCAGTCATGATTGATAAATATTTATGAAACAAACCACATAGGGGCACAAATGTTGCTTCTATACTAGATGAGTTATTATATTTTATTCAAAGGGATTGAAATGTCAAGGATTAATAAATGATATGGTGAACTCGTACTTTCTTTTCCTCTTTTCAATAAAAATTCTATGTAAGGTGTCAATTTGCTTTGCTGTTTAAAACACACGAGTGGTTGCTCATTTCCACTCAGAATAAGAGCCAAACTCTTTAGCACAGTGGTTCTCAACATTGGTTGCACATTAGTATCATCTGGGGAGCTATTGGAGGATGCCCAGTTCATGCTTGGGCACCAACTCAGACCAATTAAATCAGGAACTCTGGAAGGAGCATCCAAGCATCAGAATGGTTTGATGCTCCCTAGGTGATTACAATAGGCAGCCCAGGCTGAGAACCACTTAGCATAACCTGCAGCTATAGTCCTCACATTTGGTTGTTCCCTATGATAAAAACTTTAAATTTTAACTCTAATGTTTTTGGAAGCAACTATATCTGCTTATGTCTTACAGGGATCACTGGATATTGGAAGGCAATATAGGTGGTCGACAGGCAAGAGTGGAAGATAAGTGGACCAGTTAGGTGACTTTTGATAGAGTAAGTTATAACTGTAACAGTCAATGAATCTAGGAAAAAAACATGTTTTATACATAATTCCCAGTTACCCATATAATTCAGTTAATGAGACAAGGCCACTTTTAGAGCACTATAGTAAATTTCAGTTTTATTGTACATATATGTCATATTTGTTTATGCCATATATTGCTTTTAAATGTTTTAATGACCAAGCATCAAAAGCTTTATGTAATTCTGTCTGACTTGCAAACATATCACATATGTAATCTGAGATAGCCACTGACTAGTAAATTTTATAGTGTATTATAAAGCATATAAAATGTAATAAGATTTTGAATAATCACTTTCATTTAAAATTTCAGTAGTTAATATGCACACAAATTAAAGTTTATTAAGATGGTAAATGCCTAATGAGCAGTGGGGCAAAATAAAGTGTTGCTGAATTAAGAAAGAAGCATTTTTATTACACATTTCATTTTATTTCAGTGCTGTTGGGTGACTTTTGCACTTCAGTGCTTCCAGCTGGTCATCCAAGTTCTTAAAAGTCTGCCAGTATGTGTCATGTAGCTGCTTCATGTTCTTCTATCTAAAAATAAATGAAGCTTTCTTTAACTGAAACCCTACCATGAGACATTTGATGTACCACCCATTTATCCACCAAACAAATATCTATTGAGCACCTACTTTATGTGCTACAGTGTACTAGATCCTGCCATTGATAAAATTAGCATAATCTCTTCCTTAATGGAAAATGGAATCTAAAGGATCTGCAATCTAGTAAATTCATGCATTCAACAAACATTTGTGAGCCTCTACAGTATTCAAAGCATATTTCTAAGACTTTGGAGACAGCAATGAATGTAACATGAAGAAAAAAGACTGTGGTCAAATGACATAATGACAGAGTGAAAGCAAGTATGTGAATTAGTGGCCTATAAAGCCAAATGTGTTATGTATCATAAGGCACAACAGATTAAGTACTATGGGAGTATACAGAAGGGAGAGATTACATCAGCTGGAGGGTTACAAGGAACCAGGGATTTCATGAAGGGCAAGACATTGCATATGGACCCTGAAGCATATGAAAGGTTTTGTATTGAAAAATAAGTGAAAATATGTTTTTTTCTAAAGCACTTACATGAGCAAAGGCAAGAAGGCAGAAAAGCACAGAAGTAAAGTGGAACTGTGTATAACTCTAATAAAAATGTGTAACTCAAAAATGCAGTTTTTCCTCACTGGCACAGTGCGTTTACTTGAGAAATAAATCTATGATGAATGACAGTCTCTTGGAAAGTTTGGCACTTCAAGAAAAGGGACTCTGATTGCAAAATGGCCATCATCCAAAACAAGGTATGTTCAGAATTAAGAAAAGCCTGCTCCATCTCTCCTGACTTGTCAATTGATAAGTCTAGGTTTGCTTCATTTTGAGTTGCTTACCGTAACCTAATAATTATCTTGCAGGGAGGTGTTTTCAGTTTTTGAATTCTTGCCCTTCTTTTTATTATTGACTATCCTTCAATATTGCATTTATCCTTTAAGACAAGGCAGACTTCTATTTGCTTTTGTACTGTATAGTTAGCCCTACCTGCAGCAGTGAACTGGAGCGTTGAATTGGTGTAATTGTGCGGCACTCCTCACAGAGCTTATGGCTGGAACATACTCAACCTCCAGATTATCATAATAGCTACCTTTGCAGTATTTTCTATGGGCCACGCACTCTACAGCAAACCTGACATCCATGAGTTAACATCTCAGCCAGATGAAGTAAATACTGCTATTTGTCTCATTTTATAAAGAAGAACATTAAGCCTCGGGCAGATTACATGACTTTGCCTTGGTCACACAATTATCATATGATTAAACTGGACTCCAAATCTAGGTCCATCAAAAGCCAATGCTCAGATCCATGACATTATGCCATTTCTCATAAGACTGAAAACACTGTTCAAAGCTCCACTTATTGCCTCAGTCCATCTTCAGTTTCAGTGCTAATGGTGCCCAGCTTCCCTTATGGATACAAAACTCTAATGAACTGCCATAGATATTCTAATTGGATTCAGCATCTCTTGAGCAGCCGAATTAAACAGGCAGTCTTTAGGGCAATGAGGCATTGGGAAGAAGTTTAAACTCTCATCAACAAATTGCTGGCCTGGATGTGTACGAAGTACAATATTCTGGCAAAATTCTACAGCAACAATTGCATGAAGCTCTGGAACACAGCGATCTCAGCAAGGTGAAACCTGAGGTCTGAGGGAAGGGGCACATTGTACACATCTGGAAACATGATAGCGGTGGACTTCTAGACAAATGATAGGTGGAACAAGTCCATAGATCCATGAAGGAAGAGGTTTTTACAATACTGGCACTTTGCTTTTCTGGGTGTGAAATAATCGTGTTGTGAATAGAGGACTGATTAATACTTACAGAGAACACTAATAAGGAGATAGAAGAGGACAAAAGACTAAGTCATGATGATCATACTAAGAGGAAGACCTAGGCTTGTGATGGAGCATCCTGGGCCAGTGTGCAAAGGAAAGGCGTTTGGTGAGCAATTCTGCTTTGCCATTTCCTCGGGTTCCACTGTGCTGGATATCATGCAGTATGATTACTCTATGTGGCAAACTGATTTCAAATAGCCCAGTTGGGGTTCTACCATTTCTAATTAATTTCTGAAGAAGCTTAACTGACTTTAGAGACAAAATAGTTAAGGAAAGAAAAGTTATAGAAAATAAAAAACTAAAATTAAATGTTCCCTTGGGAAACTATTTTAGAGTCTGAGCAGTTAGAATAATCATCAAGACATCAGCATTTCCATGTCAAAGAGGAATTCAGAGTTAATGAAGGAAATAATGGCTCAAGTTTGCACTGAAATTTTATTTAACTGAGATAACAACTGTGTATGTATGAGTGCAGTTAGGTCAATCTTAAATTCATGTGAAATTTGGCTGGGAGCAGTGGCTTATGCCTGTAATCCCAGCACTTTGGGAGGTCGAGGTAAGCGGATCACCTGAGAAAAAGAGTTTGAGACCAACCTGGCCAACATGACGAAACCCTATCTCTATCAAAAATTCAAATAATACTGTATAGTTAGCCCTACTTGTAGCAGTGAACTGGATCACACTGGTACACACCTGTAGTCCCAGCTACTCAGGAGACTGAGGCAGGAGGATGGCTTGAACCCAGGAGGTGGAGGTTGCAGTAAGCTAAAATGGTGCCACTGTACTCCAGCCTGGGAAACAGAGTGAGATCCTGTCTTGAAACAATAAATAAATAAATAATTTAAAAATTCGTGTGAAATTCAAGGCTGAAGGAAAATAAAGTCCCGGTAAAAATGTTTTTCTTTTTTTTTTTTAATTCCTAGAAAACATTTTTTTACATCCCAAAATTGTTTTAATAAAATATTAATGAATGTATAATATCAACATATTCATATATAAAACTTATATATATGAAAAATTTTTATGCATTTAAGGATATAAATGGGTTACCACAAAATGCTGTTATTTTCTAATAGGATCATTGAAGATGTCTCAAGTGGCTAAATTTGTTAGATAATAACTTGACTGAAGTGATTCTGATTTTTCTATAACTAATACAATATTATGTTTAATATAAAATAATTATTCTTTGATAACATCACAATAAGTTCTAGGATGAGGTTATTCACAGTTTATTAGGTCTTCATGCAGGTAAAACCGTCATTTTATTCTTCGTAAGAACATACATGGTACCTTAAACGTATTCATTCTAGAAGTACAGACATTTAGAACTTCAGAGATTTTAGAGAACGATACAATAGTGAACAAGACACAGATGTGAGCCTCAAGGTTTAAAATATAGTGAAAAATATGGACAAGAAAAGAGAATAGTCAGCATGTGTTTTGGGCATCTCACATTATTGAGGCATTTAGCTGAGTGATTGAGGTAGAGATGATTGTCATATATTTCAGCATCAATAGTCTAGGCATAAGATTGGTTTGGGTAGAAAAATATGCTGCAATTTGGGTACTTATGTACTAAGTAGAAAAAAATCTGGTTATTCCGTCTAGTTATTTCCAGTTTGAAGGAGATGGCAAAATGCTGCCCTTGCATAACATCAGAAGGTCCCTAATGTCTGCCTTGAAGAGCTCTTGACAGTAGCAGCAATAAACTACAGGCTAATGGAAAGATATTAACCTACTACTTCCTTCCCCTTCTGATCCTCCTTCTGTGTTCTTTCCTATGTTATACTATTAGTTTGAGTTTTTATCGTAATGAAATGGGTCATGAAAATCCTCAGGAGTTATAGCATAAACATTGGTGAACCATTGTATTTACATTAATTTGTTTCATATTTTCTCTATATATATATTGCCTATGGAAGGGTATTTATGCATTTGAACTTCTAGCAAATAGGAATTACACATTATATTTGATTACTATTAGATGTGGTAATCAATCCATACATCAGAGAAATATATTCTACACTCTGCTTAATAATTAACTCTTGGTCTCAGAAAGGAGCAAGCTAAAATATAAGATGCATGAATAAAATACATAGTGTGAGGCTGGGCATGGTGGCCCATTTTGGCAATCTCAGCACTTTGGGAGGATTGCTTGAGACCAGGAGTTCGAGGCCAGCCTGGGCAACCCAGTGAGATCCAGTCTCTACAAAATAAATAAATAAATAAGTAGGTAGATACAAAGAAAATTAGCTGGGCATGGTGACTAATATCTGTAGTCCCAGCTACTAGAAAAGCTGAGCTTGGGGGGTAGCTTAAGCTAGGGAGATTGACACTGCAGTGAGCTATGATCACACCACTGCTATCTAGCCTGGGAGACAGAGTCAAACCCTGTCTCAAAACAAAATAATTAATAAAAAAATAAATAGCTAGCATGAAAGCAACTGTATTGTTCCATCTGTGTTACTCATAATAATAACGAGAAATACCAGACAACAATAATGCATGCAAAGCTTTTGCTTTTGCATCCTAATTATTTTTATTGTTGCATAACTCATTAATAATGGACAACTGGTATAAAACATTCAAACGACTCTGACATTGTTTATATTTGGATCATAAGCTCTAACAATCTTTCTCTTATGATTAAACAAGAGAAAATTAATTTCTAAATGGTGTTCCTTTAAAAAAATAATCAAAAGGCATATATGCAAAATGGACCCATGTAAATAGGAGACTGTCAAAACATTTTTTTCCAGGAAGAATAGGCATATGTAAGTGATTTGGCTGAACAGAAATCTACAAGTTATTATCTTTTAAGTAAAAGAAGTTAGGAAAAATGCAAAACCAGAGGATAGCACTTCAATAAATTAATTCCATTTAATTCAAATTATATATTAAATATATATTATGCACTCAGCACTGAGCTAATGTCAACACTTCTCTCTGTCATTTGTTTGGATGGTTCGGTTTAAAAAGGTTCTACTTCACAGCAGTCTCTCCTGCTTCGCAAAAGCAGGAAAGATACTGAGAATAATTTATTGTTGAAGTTCATAGAGAAACTCAAAATAACTGTGAACAACTATATTGAAAAATAGAAAAATATAATAAAAAACAAATTAGAATGTTCCCTAGTGATTCAGTTTTTTATTGCAGTAAAACCACTGTGGACAGGGTAAACCCACTTAAATATTTCTGCATCAAGAAAGCACAAGAACTTAAAAGAACTTGAGAGTTTACCACTAAAGCAAAAGTGCCCTGGCATAGATCATTTTTTTTTTTCTGCATTAGTTAATACAATCTGTTTAATTGGAGTATCATGCTCGTTGGTTTCGGCTGCATTTTGTGCATTAGTGGGTATTAAAAATCTCAGGTGAATCTCTTCCAGAACTTAGTAGACACTCAAGAAGATTAAAAGGCAGATAGGAAGGGAGGGGGCACAAAAGTAAGGATAGGGCAAAGAAAAACGGTTCAAGGCAATTGCTCCGGAAGCCAAAGTTTAATTTTATTGAAGCTATTCCTTTTAGTGTGCTGGGAGCTAACCTTCATTTAAAGGGCAGTCACTGAGTCACCACTTGGCCACTTATTGCTATTTTTTCTTATGAAAGTCTTTTGCTGAAATTAATGGGAACATTTGCTTTTCACAAGAGAGGTATGTTATTCCTTGAAACCTTTGCAGAAATAAAACATAAGTAGTCTGACATTAACAAACAGTGAGTTTTCTTTCCTCTCTGATCTTCTGTTTTATCGTGGATGCCTTTAAGAATGGGCCTATGTTTTTAAATAAAATGCACTCTCTAGTATACCATGGACACTTTTAATAATGGGCCAATGATTTTAAATAACACACACATATTTTCTTGTCATTTGTTAATTAGTTTAACAAATACTTTAGTGCCCCTTCTGGGCCTGGCACTAGTCAGGCCCTGAAATCAGGGTGAGCAAACAGACATGTGGCTCTGATGGAATGGAAGCCCATCAGAGGTACTGCATCCCGATTAAATGTTCTTGTCCTGGGTTACACACAAGCCCACACTTGTATTTGTTGTCTTTCTATTCATATTAAAATTTCTTTCTACATCAATCTGGTTTTTACATAATATATTTTAACACTGGTTGTCTGTCAACCAAGTTTCTTTAAAAAAATCACTGGGATGATGGAACTAATAGGGTATGGTTTAATTTCCCAAACCTCAATGGAAAATTCAACTGAATGTACCCTGATTCTACTCCTGAGTTTATTTCTGTGGCTGATCTATAAACTCTGCTGAAAGGTAGAATTACTTACTTATGGATCAATAATAAAGTTCAAGAAAGATGGATGTTAATGAAATGGCTGCATATAAAATACTCTAGAAACCTCAATAATGCTGTAAATGTGAATAAAAATATCATATTTTGTGGTGAAGTCTATAAGCAAAAGGAATTGATACAGAGTGCATTTTTAGGTGATCATTATAAGGTCTACATATTGCCAGGCAGTGTTCAAAGTCAGTCATTTCTTAGAAATATTCTCTCAGCATATTTTATTACTATTACAAGATAGGATTTTAAAAATCCTTAAGAGAATTTATGCCTTTGCCTCTTGTTGGATACTATTAAAGCATCCTGACCTGGATGGGTCTTAAAAATGCCCAAAGTATTAAAAAGCCATTTGTATATATATGAGAATATTCAGACTGAGACTGATAAATAAATGTACATATCCCAATGAGGTATGGCAAAGTGGTAACCAGTCATTAATCCTTTCTCATTTCTTTGATTACCTGCAACCTAAGCTCAGCTGTCCCCAGGAGCCTGTTCCAGGGCTAAAACCATGAAGGTCCCCGGGGATCACTGAGAGAGACTGTCTTAAGTTCAGTTCTCTAAAAGCAGACCCTGAGAAAATGGTTTGGCTGTAAGTATTTAGGAGCTGATTTCTGAAAGTACCAAAAGGGAAGTGGGCAAGTGAATCAGAGAAGGCGACAGGGTCAGTAAAGTGGATGTTATCTAGCAGGTGACCCTGTGGGCAACTGGGCTCAATTCTACTGGGGACTCATGGGAGATAAGACAGACCATGCCTCAGGGTTACACAACCAAAGGATGAAAAGTTAGCCTTTTTTTCCCCTGGTACCCCAACTGTCATTGATTTGATGACTGTTCATAGGACAACAATTTTCTTGAGCTTCTGGCTTGTATGCAGGCCAAGGATGCTCTCTCAGTCATAAAAATAGAAATAGCTCTTAAGTAATTGCAGTAAGAAGCCTTCATCATTTAGAGGTGAATTCTGAGGGGATATGAGCAGTAATGTCTGCTATGGAGACATCATGTAGCTATTTGTTCAGTAAGGTATAATGGAAAAAGAACGGATTATAGCTGGATAGACCTGGGTTTAACTCTTGATTTATTTGCTTATTAGCTATATGACCTTGGTAAAAGTTTTCAACTTCTTTTGCCTCAGTTTCTTTGTTTATAAACAAAGACAATGCCTGCATTAAAGAGTAGTTGTAAAGGTTAAATGAGAATATGGATACACAGATTAACACAGAGTTAGGTACTTATTAATGCTTAATGACTAGAAGCTTATTGTTTATTTATTAATTTAGTAAATATTTAATAAGTACCTACTAAGTTCCAGGTCTGTAGTAGATGTGAAAGACATAGAGGTGAATGAAAACTCTGTCAATCATGTGGGTTATATTCCACTGAGGGAGATATACAATGGGTAAACACATGAACATTTAACCTGCTATTATTAAGACCCTTTCCTGTGCCCTTAGCAGAAAAAATAATATTACCCACCCATGCCCTCTCTATGCTTTTTAGGACACTGCTTTTTTTTTTTTTTTTTGGTTAGGCCCTCCTCTTACCTCTTGCTGGGGCTTGATGATGCCTCTCTGCTGCTCAAGGTCCCTCCAAAAGCACACCCCTCACAGAGCAGTTCTTCTACAGCAATGTCCCTAAAGCAGAGTTCTCTCCACCCTCCCTTCTATCAAAATAGGTGCAGTGTGATTTATCGTTTAGGAAAAGATTTTCAGCTTTTTTATCCAATCAGAAAAGTTTGGAAATTCTAACTAAGATGTCAACAGATGACATGGATTAATTTATTATCTGCCCTACAGAATATTTTGTCTTTAGAATTTCAAGTTAGTAGTAGGGGATATTTTTAAATTTTTTAACTTTAAAATAAATGGCATTTTATTTTTAATTTCTGTGGGTATATAGCCATTGTATATATTTATGCAGTACATGAGATATTTTGATACAGGAATGTAATATGTCATAATAACATCAAGGTAAATGGGGCACCTATCAACTCAACCATTTATCCATTGTATTATAAACAATCCAATTATTTTTTAGTTATTTAAAAATATATGATTAAATTATTATTGAATACAGTCACCCTGTTGTGTTCTCAAATACAAGGTCTTATACATTTTTTCTATTTTTTTGTACCCTTTTACTATCCCCACCTCCTCCAAACCCTCCCACTACCCTTCACACCTCTGCTAACCATATTTCTACTCTCTATATACCTGAGTTCAATTGTGTTAAATTTTAGCTCCCATAAATGAGAATATGTGAAGTTTGTTTTATGTGTCTTGCTTATTTCCCTTAACACAATGACCTCCAGTTCTATCCATGTTGTTGCAAATGACAGGATCTCATTCTTTCTATGGCTAAATAGTACTCCACTGTGTATAAGTACCACGTTTTCTTTATCCATACATCTATTGATGGACACTTGAATTGCTTCCAAATCTTGGCTATTGTGAATAGTGCTCCAACAAACATGGGAGTGCAGATATACTTTCAATATACTGATTTCCTGTCTTTGAGGTATATACCTAGTAGTGGGATTGCTGGTTTATATGATAGCTTTATTTTTAGTTTTTTGAGGAACCTCTAAACTGTTCTCCATAGTGATTGTATTAATTTACATTCCCACCAACAGTGTTTGAGGGTTCCCTTTTCTCCGCATCCTTGCCAGCATTTGATATTGCCTGTCTCGTGGATATAATCCGTTTTAATTGGGGTTAGATGATATCTCTTTGTAGTTCTGATTTGCCTTTCTCTGATGATCAGTGTGATGTTGAGCACTTTTACATATACCTGTTTTGCCACTTGCATGTCTTCTTTTGATAAATGTCTATTCAGATGTTTTGCCCATTTTAAATCACATTATTAGATATTTTTCTATATAGTTGTTTGGACTCCTTTTATGTTCTAATTATTAATCCCCTGTCAGATGAGTAGTTAGCAATAATTTTCTCCTATTCTGTGGGTTGTCTCTTCACTTTGTTGATTGTTTCCTTTGCTCTGCAGAAGCTTTTTAACTTAATGTGAATCGATTTGTTTATTTTTGACTATTGTAAATGGGATTACTTTTTAAATTCTTTTTCAGATTGTTCTATATCTATTGTTGGATACAGAAATGCTACTGACTTTTGAATGTTGATTTTATATCCTGCAGCTTTATTGAATTTGTTTATCAGTTCTACTATGTTTTCTTGTGGAGTCTTTAGTTTTTTCCAAATATAAGATTATATTATCTGCAAAAAACAATAATTTGACATCTTTCTTTCCAATTTGAATGCCTTTATATCTTTCTCTTGTCTGATTGCTATAGCTAGGACTTCCAGTACTATGTTGAATAACAGTGGTAAAAGTGGGCATCCGTATTATGTTCTCGAGCTTACAGAAAAGGCTTTCAGGTTTTCCCCATTCATATGATAGTAACTTTGTGTTTGTCATGTATGGTTTTTGTTATTCCAGGGTATGTTCCTTCTATACTCATTTTTGTTTGTTATTTAAGATAGAGTCTGGCTCTGTCACCCATGCCGAAGTGCAGTGGTGCATCATGGATCACTGCAGCCTCAACCTTCCATGCTCAGGTGATCCTGCTGCCTCTACCTGCCGAGTAGCTGAGACCACAGACACAGGCTACGATGTCCAGCTAATATTTATTTATTTTTGGTAGAAACGAGGTCTTGCCATGTTGCCCAGGCTGGTCTCAAACTCCTCTGCTCAAGGAATCTTCAAAGTCCTGGGACTGCAGGTATATACCCAGTTTTCGTAGGGTTTTTATTGTGAAGGGATGTTGGCTTTTATCCAATGCTTCTTCAGCATCAGTGGAAAGGATAATATGGTTTTTGTCCTTTATATTGTTGAGAGGATATATCACATTGCTGATCTGTGTATGTTGAACTATTCTTGCCTCCCTGGGATAAATCCCATTTGGTCACAATGAAAGATCTCTATAAGATTTTGATGAATTCAGTTTGCTAATATTTTGTTGAGGATTTTTGCTTCAATATTCATTCGTGATATTGGCTTGTAGTTTTCTTTTTCTTTTTTTTTATGTGCCTTATTCTGGTTTAGGTATCAGGTAATACTGGCCTCATAGAGTGAGTTTGGAAGTATACCCTCCTCCGCTATTTTTTGGAATAGCTTCAGAAGAATTGGTATTAGTTCTTCTTTAAATATTTGATAGAAATCAGCTCTGCTCTGATCTTTATTATTTCCTTTCTTCTCCTAATTTTGGGTTTGGTTTATTCTTGCTTTTCTAGTTCTTTAACATGCTTTTTTAGGTTATTTATTGAAATTTTTTCTTATGATGTAGGCACTTAGAGTGATAAACTTTCCTCTTAGTACTGCTTTCACAGTATCTCATAGCTTTTGATATGTTGCAGTTCCATTATCATTTGTATCAATAAATTCTTCAGTTTCCTTCTTAATTATCGACTCTCTGGTCATTCAGGAGCACACTGTTTAATTTTCATATGTTTGTGTAATTTCCAAAATTTCTCTTGCTATTGATTTCTAATTTATTTCACTGTGGTCAGAGAAGATGTTTGATATTATTTCATTTTTTAGAGCATTTAAAGATTTGTTTTGTGACCTAACAGATGTTCTATTCTTGAGAATAACCCATGTTCTGAGGAGAAAAATGTGTATTTTGCAGACATTGGATGAAATGTTCTGTAAATAACTATTAGGTCCATTTGGTCTATAGTCCAGGTTAAGCCCAATATTTCTTTGTTGATTTTCTGTTTGGATGTCCTGCCTAATGATGAACATGGGGTGTTGAAGTCTCCACCTATTATTGTACTGAGGTTTATCTCTTTCTTTAGCTTTAATAACATTTGCTTTATATATCTGAATGCTCGAGTGTTGGGGATGTATATTTTTACCATTGTTATATCCTTTTGTGGAATTGATGGCTTTATCATTATATACTGACCTTCTTTGTCTCTTCTTAGAGTTTTTGTCTTGAAATCTATTTTATCTAATGTAAGTATAACTATTCCTGCTCTCTTTTTTATTTCAGTTGGCATGGAATATATTTTTGCAACCCTTTATTATCAGTCTATGTGTATCTTTATAGTAAAGCATGTATTTTGTAGGCAACAGATCATTGAGTTATTTTTTTAAATCCAGTCAGTATGTCTTTTGATTGCAGAGATTAATCAATTTACACTGAATGTTATTACTTGCAAGTGAGGATTTATTTTTGCCATTTTATTATTTTTCTGGTTGTTCTGTGGTTTTCTTCTTTCTCTTCATTCAGTCTTCTTTATAGTGAAGGTGATATTCTCTGGTGATATGTTTTAATTTCTTGCTCTTTGTTTTTTGTGTATCTGTTATATTTTTTGATTTGAGCTTACCACGATGCTTGCAAATACTATCTTATAACCCATTACTTTGAAGTGATGACAACTTAATGCTGATTGCCTAAATAAACTAACAAACAAGCAAAACGAAAACCAAAAAAATCCTCTATTCTTTCACTTCATCTTCCTACTTTTTAAGTTTTTGTTGTTTCTATTTCTATATTCTTGTACTGTCTACCTCTTAAAAACTAGTTATAGTTATTATTTTTGATTTGTCTATTTTTTGTCTTTCTACTTCAGATATGAGTAGTTTACATATCACATTACAGTGTTACAATATTCTGGTTGTCTGTGTATTGCCAGTGAGTGTTGTACCTTCAGTTGATGTTTTATTGTGTATTAACAATCTTCTTTTTCAGATTGAATAACTCTCTTTAGCGTTACTTGTAAGACAGGTCTGAGGTTGATAAAACCGTCAGCTTTTTCTTTTCTTGGAAAGTCTTTATTTTCTTTTCATGTTTAAAAGATATGTTAGACAGATATTCTCTTCTAGGGTAAAAACTTTTTTGTTTTTTGTTTTTATTCCTTCTGCACTTTAAAAATATCATGCCACTTTCTCCCAGCCTGTAAGGTTTCCATTGAAGAATCTACTGCCAGACATATTGGAGCTCCATTGTGTTATTTGCTTATTTTTCCTTGCTGCTTTTAGGATTCTTTCTTTGTCCTTGACCTTTGTGAGTTTAATTATTTAATGTCTTGAGGTAGTTTTCTTTGGGTTAAATCTCCTTTGTATTCTATAACTGTCTTGTACTTGAATATTAATATTTTCTCTATATTGGGAAGTTCTCTGTTACTATCCTTTTGAATAAACTCTCTACCCCTATTTCTCTATCCATCTCCTCTTTAATGCCAGGAACTCTTAGATTTGCCCCTTTGAAGCTATTTTCTAGATCTTGTAGACATGCATCATTGTTTTCTATTCATTTTTCTTTTGTCTACTATGACTGTGCATTTTCAAATAGGCTGTCTTCAAGCTCTCTAATTCTTTTTTCTGTGTGATCAATTCTGCTATTAAAAGACTCAGTGGATTCTTCATTATGTCAATTGCATTTTCCACTCTAGAATTTCTGCTTAATTCTTTCTAATTATTTCAGTCTCTTAGTTAAATCTGATAGATTTCTGAATTCCTTCTCTGTCTTATCTTGAATTTCATTGACTTTCCTCAAAACAGCTATTTTAACTCTCCATCTGAAAGGTCACATATCTCTGTTTCTCCAGGATTGGTTCCTGAGGCCTTGTTGAGATCGTTTTATCAGTTATGTTTTCCTGGATGGTCTTGATGTTTGTGGATATTCAAAAGCTTCTGAGTTTTGAGGAGTTAGGTATTTATTATAGTGTTGTTAGTGTGGGTTTGTACCCATATTGCTTTGATGTCTCCTCAGCTATTTGAAGGTATTCGGATGTTGTGATCTAATTTGGGGAAGCCTCATCTCTGCATTTGGGGAAACCTCAGCCTTAGTAAGTATATGGTTCATGAAGACTCACAGAGGAGTCTTGGTGCTTTTGGCTAAAATCTGGGAGAATTCTCTGGATTACCAGGCAGAGACTCTTGTTCACTGTTTTTGCTTTCTCCCAAAGAAAGTCCCTCTTTCTGTTCTGAGCCACTTACAGTAGAGATTGGGTGACACAAACCTCCCTGTGGCCACCACCACTGGGACTGTGCTGGGTCATTCCTGAACCCAACACAGCACTATTTTTCACCCAAGGCCTGCTGTAACCACTACCTGACTACCATGTATATTCACTAATGTCCCTAGGCCTCAACAATAAGCAAGCGGTGAAGTGACCCAGGCTTATGTTCTTCCCTTCAGGGTGGTGAGTTCCTCCAGGCTCTGGGCAAACATGCCATCTGGGGGAGAGACTGGAATCAAAAACTTTAGAAATCTACCTGGTGTTCTACACTACTGTGGCTATGCTAGCACTTAAACCACAATACAAAGTCCTTCCTATTCTTCCATTTCCTCTCCACAAGCAGAGAAATCATTCCCTGGGCCAACAAACCCACATGCCATTGGGGGGTACTGTCAGGCTATCACGGAGGCTCACATAAGGCATGAGGGAGCTCTTCAGTTAGCTTTTAATGAAGATGGCTGGGCCTGGGACTCATCCTTTAGGGTAATGGGCTCCCGTATGAGCCAAGACAGGTCCAGAATGCCTTTCAAGTGTTGAGGCTTGGAATCCAAGTCCCCAAGAGCCCATTTGGTTCTCTACACCACTGTGACTGAACTGGTACCTAAGGTGCAAGACAAAGTCCCCTTTACTTTTCCCTGTGCTTTTCTAAAGCAAAAATAGTCTTGCCCCATGGCCACCACATCTGGAACTGAGCTGTGTCTCACATGAAGCCAGTATGTCTCAGAGTCTCACTGAAGCCCCACAATGTATTATCTGGGTATCAATGCTGGTTGTTCAGAGCCAATGGGCTCTTTAGTCAGCAGGTGATTAATCCTACCAAGATTGGATTCTTCCCTTCAAGGCTGTGAGTTTCCTTCTGGCCCCATGTGTGTCTGGGAACTGAGGCCTGGATGGGGGCTTTGTGACTCTGCCCTATGTTCTATGCTACTGTGGCTGAGCTTGTATCCAAGATGCAAAACAAAGTCCTCTTTACTTTTCTTTCTCCTCTCCTTAAGCAGAAGAAGGACTTTCATTGCTGTGCTGTGAAATGCGCTAACTGGGGTTTGGGGAGGGGTAGTGCAAGCACTCCCTTAGCAACTCCAGCTGATGTCTTATTAGGTCATGTGCTTGCAAGTCCACTGGCTCTGAGCTGAGTACAGCTCTAGGGCTTGCCTATGAGTTGCAGTCCTTGTAGCCTAGACGGCCTTTCAAGTTTATTTGCAACTCCAGAGCACTTTAGCCCATGGTGGCAAGACTTGCCAAAGCTCAAATTCTGATTGCTGGGATAAGCCATTTCCCTTTGGCTGTGGCTGGTCTAAATGCTCCCTCATGGACCGACACTGGCTGAGTTCAGCCAGGTTTTTCTTTCCTCTGTGACAGGGCTGCTCTGAGTTCAATGCACAGTCCAAGGGCAATGTGTTTTTCCTCCTCCAAGCCCTCAGATTCTGTTTTCATAACTCTCAGTCACTGCTGGGAGATTGGGGAGATGTGACAGTGATTCAAGACTGTCTTTCCTACCCTCTTCAGTGCCTTTTTTCAAAAACATGAAGGTAAAACTGGGGTTGCATTTGCTCAGCTGAGTTTTGGTTTTCACGATGGTGATTATTTTTGTGTAGATAGTTGTCAAATTTGTTGTCCATGTTGGGAAGACAATTGGGGGAGGCTTCTATTTGGCCATTTTATGCTGCCCCTCTCATAGGCGATATTACACAAATAAAGAAAATGGAGTTTCTAGAGGTATTGACTTGCTTAAGGTCACACCATGATAAAGAGTGAAGACTGAGATTCAAAGCAAAGTCTAACTATGAAGCATGCATATTTTTCTAATGCATGCTACGACCCATCAAAAGGTACTTGAAAGAGCTTCTGTTTCAATTTAGCTACTCAAGTAAGATGATTATATAGCATACCTGAAAGTAGTGAACTGTGAGGTAAATGAGATATCTGTGATGAGCACTGTATTAATCCATTCTCACACTGCTATAAAGAACTACCAGGGACTGGCTATGATGGTTAATACTGATTGTCAACTTGATTGGATTGAAGGATGGAAAGTATTATTCCTGGGTGTGTCTGTGAGGGTGTTGCCAAAAGAGATTAATACTTTAGCAGTGGGCTGGAAAAGGCAAACTTATCCTTAATCTGGGTGGGTACAATCTAATCAGCTGCTAGCATGACCAGAATAAAAGCAGGCAGAAAAAGGTGGAAAACTAGACTGGCTAAGTCTTCTGGACTCCATCTTTCTTCCATGCTGGATGCTTCCTGCCCTGGAACATCAGACTCCAGGTTCTTCAGATTTTGGACTCTTGGATTTACACCAGTGATTTTCCAGGGGCTCTCAGACTTTCAGCCACAGACTGAAGGCTTCACTATTGGCTTCCCTACTTTTAAGGTTTTGGGACTCAGACTGTCTTCTTGGCTCCTCAGCTTGCAGACAGCCTATTGTGGGGCTTTGTGATTGTGAGAGTCAACTCTTCTAGTGAACTCCTCTTTAATATATACATCTATCCTGTTAGTTCTGTCCTTCTAGAGAAACCTGACTAATACCCTGGGTAATTTATAAAAATAAGAAGTTTAATTGACTCACAATTCCACAGGCTGTACCTGAGGCATGGCTGAGGAGGCCTCAGGAAACTTAAAATTATGGCATAAGGTGTAGGGGAAGCACGCACATCTTACATGGCCAGAGAAGGAGGAAGAAAGAAGATGGTGAGGTGCTACACACTTTTAAACAACCAGATCTCATGAGACTCACTCTCATGAGAACAGCAAGAGGGAAGTCCACCTCAGTTATCCAATCCCCTCCCACCAGGCCCCTCTTTCAGCATTAGGGATTACAATTCAACATGAGATTTGGGTAGGGACACAAATGCAAGCCATATTAAGGACCTAAAGTGCTTTGTTTATTTTTTAGGGAGAAGCAGGGGCAATATATCATTCCCTTTTTTATACCATCACGATGCTTAAGAAAGAGCAAATTTCCAAAGGGCAAAGGCATTGTCCAATAGAGATGAATTGCTCTAGGTTGATTTAAGAAAACAGAAACAAAACAAAACAAGTTTAGATAGTCAAGTCCACTGGCTCCGAGCTGAGTACAGCTCTAGGGCTTGCCAATGAGTTGCAGTCTTTGCAGCCTAGACTGCCTTTCAAGTTTATTTACAACTCCAGAGCACTTTAGCCCATGGTGGCAAGGCTTGCCAAAGCTCAAATTCTGATCCCTGGGATGAGCCATTTCCCTGGAATAAATTTTAGAGAGTCAGGTCAATTCCTTCATACATCTTTGTAGTTAACTCCATCTGGGTAGAGTTAATTTTAGAGGCTCAGGTCAATTTCTTCATACATCTTTGTAGCTAGTGATTGCTTGGTTGTATTGTTAAATTTGGAGA
This sequence comes from Sapajus apella, assembly GCF_009761245.1. Lineage (NCBI taxonomy): Eukaryota > Metazoa > Chordata > Mammalia > Primates > Cebidae > Sapajus > Sapajus apella. Next base: position 30,581,176 of record NW_022436956.1, on the reverse strand, counting down.
AGTAAAACTATTTGATTGCTTGGATGTTTTGTTAAATTTGGAGAAGTAAAACTATTTGGCAGAAGACATGCAAAGTTAAAAGGAGACAATATTTCTTGTTAAACAGCAGAGATGTCATCTAGGTGTGACTTCCAGACTGTCTCACCAAACAGTCATAGAACATGCAAATTGCTGAAAACAGCAGAGTCAGACTTCTCAATGCAACTTGCTGGATAAGACTGAGAAGGCTCAGGAAATGGCTGCGCAAAAGGATATTTTCAAGTAAGTGCAGCTTTATTAGCTTTATGTGCATCTGATAGCTCTATCAACTGTCACTAGGTGATAGACAGAATGCGAGATACAGAGAAAGAAAGTTCAGTCTAAAACTTTGCTCTTGATTTACATATTTTGTGATTATTGGTATGTTTCTTTCACTATTTTCATCCTTAATTTTCTATGCAGTCGAGACTGTATTATATACTTTATAGAGTTATTACAAAGACTAAACTTGCTCATGTAAACAATTTAGGTATACTTCAACTTTGATTAAAAACAAAGTCAAATAAGCAATTAGTAGGACTTCCGTTTGCTAACACGTTGTTTCCCTGGCAATTGTTTATAAATTCTTCAAGTCGTGTCTTTCAAGCTGTCATGAATTTATCAAAGCTGTTTCATGCTGTTGGCTTCAGCCTCCTGAGACTGCGAAGCTGCCTATGGCCTCAATTACTCTGAGACTACTCATCTCTTTAGATTTAATAATATTGCTGGAGTGGTCAGAAGATGGCAATCACTTTAGAAATGAGCAGAAGGAACTCTCTTATTCTTTGAGTTGGCTCAGTTAGAAGAGGTCCAACATTGGGGTGTCTTGGCTCCGAGATGTTATTAATTAATGTGTACCATCCATCACCCCTACTGTCACACATTTCTCCAAATTCATAGTCCTTAACTTCTTTTATATCTCACACTCAAAAGATGGGAGATCCAGGATTCAAAGTCCAGTGTTACTCATAGAACCAGAACTCCTAAACACTCTTCTCTACTTGCTTAACAATTTGAATGGCCTCTCAGATGAGATATAGCACAAAACCCAACCACAACCCAAAACTTACCAAACCCTACACCATGTTGGCATGTGATGCAGAGGTACATGGTTCATGACTGGCTTGCAGTGTCATAGGTAGAACCTCACCTCAACCTCTGTTTATACTCCACAAGTGTCCAGCTTTTGTTAGTCACTGTTGGGGCTCCAACTCTCAATTCAAACCATTTCTTTTGCTATGTTTCTGTTGTTTCCAGAAACATTCCCTGCTTCCATTTTTCAAATTAAAGTGTCAAATTTCACTATCTTTACACTCATACCCCTTCCTTCCAAAGCTATAATTTTTGCCTTCTTGATTTCTCTACTTTGAGAGTATATTAAGTATTAAATTAAATATTATATACATGAAAGAGCACAACTAAGATGCTGCCAATGATTTTCTTATCCAGAGACTAAAACAAATTCCAGGATGAAGTTTAGACACACGGATGCATTTCTACACTGAGGTAGAAATTCCTACAAAATCTGTGGATAATTTTGCTGGGTGGAGTTAATTTTAGAGGCAGACATCAATTTCTTCATATAACCCAGGAACCAGCCACAAGAATCACATACAATGTCAAGGCAGCTACTGTTTGGTTACCTGAAGGTAATTGTGTAAACTCTACTTCTCAAGCTCAACTTTGAGATTTTGGTCTTTGTTCTTCCCTTGTTTCCTCTCTTAAACCTTTTGATTGTGTGTCCCAAAGACCTTCGCATTAAGCCAATTTGGACTAATTGCTTAGATATTTGATTCACATCTTTTTAAATATACTGCCTCTTTGATCAGTCCCCTAAATCTGAATCACTATCCTGACAGACTACCAGGGTAATAACAACTATTGTCATTTTTAACTGCCATATCTAACTATATGTCATGGACAGTTTCACCCACCAATCTCCTTGTTTATATCAACACTCCTCACTCAGTGACCCCTCTGGCTCTTCACTGCCTTACCTTCTTGTCTCCTACTTCTCAGTGTAAGTCAGGGAATTTGGCAACCAAGTATTGCAGAGGTATGGAAGTTTTCCTTCCAATTAACATCTTGGAGTAGGTGACTTGAATCTTTAGAATTTCTTCACACTCTGACTACATCATCAGATAAGAGGTATTAATCCCACCTTTCCCCACTCGAGGGTGGTGTATACTTTTTTTGGTCCAGTTCACCCATCACAGTATACATTTAAAGAAAAATTTTGATTTTCTAAGTCAGATTTTTGGTTCAGGAAATGGCTTACATTTTTTCTTTGTTTATCTCTCTCAAACTGGAGGGAGCCATACCAACCTATAACTCCCTATATCTCCTCCAACTTTCATTTACAGGGCTAATGACAAATTTGCCCTTCTTTAGGGAAGATCACAGTGACTTCCAGATAGAAGGCATTGTCCTTGAGGATATGGAAGAGGTGGGAGAAGAACAAGAACAGTGGGACACAGTTCTAGCCATAGAGAAATTTTCAAATTAATGGGGGACAAAAGTTTCTGAGGTTCTAGGCAGGGTAAAGAGAGGAGTTTTCCTCCTCCACACTCCTAGTGGTGATAATGATAGAGGACATTTCACATGATCCTTGAAAAATATGTAGGTAATAATGATAATTAATACAGATTGTATGTTGCTCAGTTGAAATTTAATTCAAGAGATGTGACATCTCATGCCAAGCTCTTGGCTACTATTCTCTAATTCCTTTGCAGAGGACTTATCAGCAGAAAGAAAAAGAAAATTCTTCCAGAAACAGATCGGTGAAGACTGATTCAGAGCTCAGACTATGCTCACTTAGAAATAGAGGATACAGCATTTGAAATAGCAAGAGAAAACTAGAAAAAAAATATTTGAGGCTGATTGCCAAAATCTTTGACTGGCTTAACAAGAAATTTGCAAATATTTTTACTTTAGTCCATAAAATTTTTATTGAGCATATACTAAGTATGAGACCTTAAGAATGTGTTAGTGAATGACAGTGTTAAGTAAGTGAGCATGGGAAAGTCTGGAAATAATTTTAATTGTTAGAAACAAAAAACAAATTTGAGTAGATTGAAGAAATTAAATGGAAACAGGAATTTACTATTACTTTAAAACATTAATGATGGAAATTGTAGAGATCGAAGAGAAGCTTGAGGTGGCTGGGGTGAAGAAATTTGTGGGTAGGTGGGAATTTTGAGTGTGTGTTTGTAGTCTAAGAACTAAGAGGAACTGGAAGGGATAAATTACATAAATTAGAGTGAGAAAACTTTAAGGAACAATTTTATAGAAGACAATGAATAGATTGAAGATTATAGAGATAGAGAAGGCTTAACTTTAGAACAGAGACTATTTCTTTACTGAGGTTGGAAAAAGGTGAAATATAGATAAAACTAAAGTTATACTTTTAGATAAAGGAGGAAAGTTGAGGATCTTTCTATTCAGTCACTGCTGTTTTTTAAATGAAAGAAGCAAGTCCTTTGCTGAAACTTGGAAGAGAAACAATGGCATGAGGGCCTGAGGACAGTTCATTGCAATTTCTTTGGAGGCTAAAATTGGGGTTCAACTAGGGATTTGTAAATGAACTGTTGAGACATATTCTGTGACCAGTTTCACAACCATAAGTAGATGTGAAAATCTCACAACGAGTTCTATGAATACCATATCGACTGTGATGATAATTGAAAGAAAATAAAATCTTAATGATTTGTGAGCATGTGGAGCATCAGCACAAGATGGTAAGGCAAGCTCAATATTTTTATCTTTCATAAGAGCTGCAGACAAGCCAAGGTAGCCTGACAGCAAAAGAGAATGCAAGGTGTTATTATCCAGAAAGTCAACGATGTGTAATAAGACATCGGTTTGATTTTTCTGTCTTTGAATGCAGAGTGTAGGTTTTACAAGTTTAAGTTACAGAGTTTTATGTCAACGCAATATGGTTTTGCAAACTAGTAGGCTTTTCTGCAAATGACCTTAGGGTTTTTCTTACTCAGCCCTATTGACCAGTTGAAAAGTACCAGCGTCATCAACCTTCAAAGCAATTACCTTTGCATTAAATACTGCATCTTTTTCTCTTTCTAGTTTTCCTTCATTTCTCCTCTCTTCCTGCCTTTTTGCTCCTGCCAGTGCAGGCAAAGCTTCTTCTTACACTTTAGTTATGCTATTTAGTAATTGCTTAACCCACTAATGCCTATAGGATTATAAGGAGACATTTATTTAGATCCACTGTTTTGTATTGTATAGCATCTCTAGACAGTGACATTAATTATAAAGTAAAAATTGAATGAAGAGCAATGCATGCATTAAAATACCAAAGTTTATACAACTATAACAAAACCAACCCCATTATGACAACTCTAATCCCAGTACATTGCTCACTGCTCAAAGATGATCAAAAATTAATGCTCAGCTCATATTTGGTGCTCATTAGAAATATTCCAGTATTTCTAAAGGATTAATGTCACATAGCTTCTTTCTAGTATGGATCTGGATTGACAAATCATCTGGTTGACATATAGAAAAAGATGGCAGAATTAAAATTTATTATAAAATGAAGTAAAGCTTGATTAGTAACAGGGTAATAAAGAAAGGTTTTGAAGAACAATAGTTGGGGTTATTGTGTTAAAGATGACAAGGAATCGATATCTTGGAAGGTGAAGGTTACAAAGTTTACATGAAGAAGAAACGCAGATTGATGATCAGGAATTCCTTAAATTATATACAGTTAGATATTGCTGTTTTAGCATTGAATTGCTGAGTCGATATTTTACCACCCACCAAGTTGATTCAAATTCTTTCTATATTTTAGCTTTTTCTCTAGACCAGTGCTCATTAAACTTAGTGCCCTTCTTTTCATTAAAATTATTTCTATGACAGCTTTAAAATTCTGAAATGAAATTAATAAACAATAACATACATACAAAAATTTTTTTAAATCAATATACTGCCATAACTGTATCCTACAGTTGCCATTACTCAATATTTCAAGGGAATCTGGTATTTTGTCTTATTGTAACAAGAGCTGTTTGTCATTTTGGAAAATGACAAAATCACATCACATTAGAAATATTACATGTGTTATTTGAAAAGGCAAAACAACTGTAGCAGTCTGATTTTGAAGTCACAAATAGATTCAAGCACTTGACTGCTTCAATAGTCTTTCAAATGTAGCAATGCAAGAATATTTATATATTGAAATCATATTACATTATATTAAAATATTCCCTTTTATTCTCCTTTGTATTATAATTAGACTATTTCATTAATAAATTTTTGAAAATTTATATGCAGATGAGTTATTATCTATTAATTTCAATTTAGAATAGTAATGCAGGCCAGGAGTATAGTGATCTCAAGAGTCATTTGGGACTAATGATCTTCTCATACGGATATTCAAAGGATTCAATTTCTTGTGTACTGCTGGACTCATGGCCTTAGTTTCTCCAATGTTGGCATCTACATAGGGTCACTCACAACATGTCCACTTGATTTCCCTAGAGCAAGTAATAAGGCAGAAACTAAGAAAGAGAAAATTAGAGATGGGGTGGGGTGGGTGGCGGGGAGAGAGGGAGAGACAGAATGCATGAGAAAGAACTGTCCACACCATGAAAGATCAGGGGCAGGTGCTAGAGATGGAACCTAAAGACTTTGTAGTCTAATCTCAGAATTGGCATCCCTTTCCCTCTGCTCTATTTCTTTCACTAGATACAACTCAGTAAAACCAGACTATACTCAATGAGAGATTACATAAGGTGGAGATCACTGGGGGCCATATTCAGACCTGCATGCTACTACGTATGTCTTCTGAGTTTTTTCAAGAACGTTCCAGGAAAGAAAAGAATGGGGTCCTTGTATTATTTCTTCATCTTCTCAGTTATCTTGCACACATCATGGTCCCCGCTTTTGGTCATTATTTTCTTTCCTCACATTTCAGTACAATTTACATCAGCAAGCTCTTTTTAAATTATATTTTTCTGCCTTTCTAAGTCTTTCCTAATAGCCTTTAAAAATTCTCTCTCCATTTTTTTCTTTTATTTTTCCATCTTTCTTCCAGATTTATAAAAGATATCACCCTGTCATAATTTATAGATGTTGGTATTAAGGAAAATAAAAGAATAACTTCAAATTTTTAAGTCAAATTCATATGGAGGAAATATAGCCACATTCCCATATTACCATTTCACAAATTCCTTGAAAATTCTTTGAAGAACAATTTAGAATCTGCAAATCATCATTACTTTCATTTTTATCCAATCCAGCATATTCTTCTCTAAACATTCTCTTTAGAAATAGATATCAAACATCTTATTTGATCTGTTTTGTTTTATTTAATTTAATTACTAGTATTGAAATAATTTCTTACATCTTTCCAGAAAAATATTCAATATGTGCTAAGTAGCCTTGGAAATAAGTAACTTAATCATATTTATAAATTAACATATTATAATGGAACTAGTATTGCCCTAGCAACCAAAAATCCCAAGGCCAACTTCAATGCTGCCTATTACTTCTTCAAAATGGGACCACTGCTTTGCACTGGCTATCAACTTAGTCAAGTATGGTGAGATAGAATACCCAATGCAAGAATTTACATCAGGCAGGTTTATAAATTACAAATTGACAATAAGGAAAAATACAAGCCTACTATTCATTGCTAGCTGGTCCCGCTGAACCTCAGGAAAGCTTCCCAGGGTAGATGAAGGGCCAACTGTGTATTTCTCACTTGTACCACATCTGAAAGTTCCTGGAAAGCAGCCTATATTGGGTTTTATACTATATTCATGACATGCTGGGCTAAAGCATTGATGGACATCCTATTTCTAGGGGGAAAAAAAAACAAACAGAAGCCAGGGCTTTGCTGGACAATCTCTTCCTGTCTTAGGATGTTGTATTCTTAGTACTTACTACAGTCATTCTTGAGAAATACAAGCAAGAATGGGAGAATTGGGATGGTCCAAGCCACCCAAAGAACTGTCCTGCACACATCTTCTTGGACAAGTTACATTATCTTTGAGCCTAGATTTTATCAAAAATATAAAGAAACCACAGAACCTGCATGAACTCCTACAGGGTCCTTTCCAAGATGGGTAAATAAACTGTTGTGAAGATACTTTGGAGACTGCAGTATGCTAGACAATCTTAAGGGGTTACTATTATTTGCACCATTGTTTCTGTAAGGAATGGTCTTCCAAGATCAATATAACGTTCATGTATATAATATACATGAATATATTATATACATATAATGAGAAAAATCCATTGGCATTTTAGGAATTTTCTATATTTAAATTTATTTATATACAGTTACTATTCTCTGAGTAATTCATACACATAAATCGTGATAAGGAAGTTGTCATGAAAATATTTTTACCCTAGTTAAATTTACAATTATTTGCCTGAATTATTTTTAAAATTAGATTTGTATGCCTTGGAAACAGAAGAAAGGGAAGTGAATTTAGAACGTATGTCAGTACAAAGGTTTGACTTCTATATCACAAGGAATCTTCTACATAATGCTGTGTATACAATAGGCAATGAATAAATGTCTTTCACGTAAGGCAGAAAATGTTTAAAGTTACAACTATATAGAGTAGTAAATCTAATATAAAGTATAGGAGAGCTGTTGATTTCTTAGTAAGCTGAGCGTCAACAACAAATGTAGCAGTTAGGCACAGTGAGCTCTCAAAGTAGCCTCCAATATAAACAAATCAATGCCAGTATTTGTTATGCTTCACTCTCCTCATACTTTGAATCAAATCACTTCTGAGTACCCATGCACATGATGTGCTCTGTATATAATGGGGAGCTTTTACGTGTCATTCAGTACTGAGCTCCTCAAAATGCAACTTTACCAATAAAGTTAGCAGAAGGTCAATGTTGGGTGTTTCTGCAAAATCCAGCATGGTCATTTGTAAAAACTAGTGTGAACAACTTTTTAAAATCCAGGCTAAAATTTTAAATACTTTTGATGTTGCATATAAAATGCAAGTCATATTCCAGCTGGATGCATTCTATAGGCAAAGAGCAACAAATTAGAAATACTAGTCAAAATAGATGCTAAGAATTTGCCAGCATCATGCTCATGATTATCACCATCATTACTGACCGTCTCATCAATAAGTATGTTGTGCTGGTCCATGCAAATAGGCCTATTGCCTGAAAACAAAAAAAATATAAAATTAGTTTACAGACACATGATAAATATGGGAGTTTTGGAGATACATAAACTTCTCTTTTAATAGATGCACATTGAAGTGGGATTAAATCCTGTGGAAGTTAACAGGCACAGGAAAGTTTTAAAATTCCTCTCTTTCCTAGGACTGCTCTTCCTTGTGTGTTTCTTTTTTATTTTCAACTCTTTCCCTCCCTTTAGACATATATTAACTATTAATGCTTAAGTTCAATGCCTAGCACTGTCTACTCTCTATATAATCTGTCGAATGCATTCTCCTTATTTAACTTCCATTTACATGTTGATGATATGAACATTTTTAGATATATCTCAGGCATTTCTTCAGACCAGTATTTCAATGACATTATGACTCTTGGCCTAGACATTGATTCAACCTATCATTTATGTGAACTGAGCACACTTGCATCTACTACCTTACCTTCTTAGAAATGACAAGAAAGGTACTTTAAAATAGAATTAATCTATATTAATATGGAAGCAGAAGTAAATCAGATCATCAGTACTATTTAAAAAATTTCTGAAAGGCTAAGCAGATGGTCTGAGATGAATAGAACATATATTTTGATAGTGAATTCTTGAAAAAGGCCAGAGAAGGTTTTGAGGGTGAGCCAAGTTCAGAGACAAAAAGTACAAAGAAGAGGAAGCAACTAGGAGTAAGTTTGAAAAATTCAATTCAGAAAAGGTAGTAATATTTGGCCTTTTAATATCTTTATCCATATTTGCCTACTATTCATCCATCCCCCTCCACTCAACTGTGGTTGAGTAAAATGATGGGCTGTCGAAAGATTTACCATCACAGAGAAATAGTGAACATTGTCCTTGGGAAGAACGAGGAATCCTAAGGACTGGAAGATGATCGCGTGACATCAGTTTGGTTTCAAACTCCAGTCCTTCTACACACTAACTGAAGGCAATCTATAGTAAACAGATACCTCCCCCTTTGAAGAATAGAGCATCCTAAGATTCAGTAATTAATAACAAGGAAAACAAACATCATGAAATAGATACAACACATTCAACAATTAAAAAAAAAACAAAAAAACAAAAACTAGTAACCAGAGACAGGGTTATTAGAACAAAGAGAGGAAGGCTGTCAAGAATAATTGCTATCTTTAAATGTACAAATAAGACTTACACATTGTGTTAATCAGACTTCTTTGGTATAAGCCTCAAAAACAAACAGTAGCTAATTTAAAAAAGAAATGTATCAGCAGTACCATGAAGAAGTTCATAGACTACATAAAAGTCTAGAGATCCAGGGTAAGAAATAGAACAAGAACCAGAACAAGGGCAGGTAAGCAGCAGTAAGAACTACTGTTCCGCAGAGATGGCACCTTCAAGTTAATATTCTCCACACATCTCGTTTTCTTAATTTTCTTAGAAATGCAAGTTCTAAAACACTGCCTAGCAGAAGTTGAAACACAGGACAGAGAGATTGATGAAGACTAAATAATAAGGGTTGTTAGGTAATGTTTTTGTTTTTGCTATTTCAATGTACTTTCCAATGCATGTCTTTGACCTACAGATAATTTGGGTATTTCTCTAGTAAGAATCTTGTTATCCAATTTCTGGCTTAATTATATTGTAGTCAGAGTAGGTCATCTGAATAGTTTCCATTCTTTAAAATGTATTGAGACTTGCTGTATTGACTAGTATATGGACTACTACATTTTTTGAATGTTCTGACATTCCCTAGTTGTTCTTTCTAAGCCTGTAGAAAGTGTAATGATGTCATATATAACCTTTCGGATTTTGTTTGTCTGTTTTATCAATTATTGGGAAAGTGGGATTGAAATATCCAATTAGAACTGTGTATATGTCTATGCTTCCTTGCACTACCATCAGTTTATGTTCCATTATTGACCTCAGTAATTTGTATCTTCTCTTTTTTTGACTAGAGGTTTATCAATTTTATTGAACTTCTGAAAATTAACATTTTAAATACTTTCTAACTTCTCATCTGATTCTTTATTTAGCAGTGTGTTATTTGGCATCAAAATATTTGGAAGTTTTCAAGAGAAACTTCTGTTAATAATTTTTTATATAACTTGATTGTGGTCAGATAAAATATTCTATATGATTCTATTTTACAGATTTCTTGAGAATTGTACTTTGGTCTACAATATGTTCAGTTTACATATTTATTTATATAAACTTAGGTGTATTCTGCTGTTGTTAGATGGAGTGCTGTATAAATATAAATAAGGGTTAACTGATTGTGTTGCTCAAACCTTCTATATCTTCACTCACATTTTTATGTCCACTTGTTTTATTATTTATTTAGAAAGAGGTGTTGAATTTTTTAATTATGATTGTGTATATGTTCATATTCACAATTATATAAACTTCTATCAGTTTATGCTTCAGATATTTTGAAGCTGTGTTGTTAGGTGCATAAACATTTAGGATTGTTATGTCCTTTTAATTAATTGACCCATTCATCACTATGAAGTAAAAATTTGTATCCATAGTAGTATTGTTTGCACTGAGATCTGTTTTGTTTGATCTTAATATAGCCAACAGCTCTTTGCTTTTATTAACATCAGCATGGCATATCTTTTTCCTTCCTTGTGCTTTTTAACTTGTTTTTATCTTTATATTTAAAACAGATTTCTAGTAGCCAACATAGATTAATTTACTGCTTTTTAAATTTAATCGATCTCTGTCATTTAATTTGGGTGCTTTTACAATTAATGTGCCTATTGATATAGCTGTATTTAAATCATCTCATTATTTGTTTCTTATTTGTCCCATTTGCTCTTTATGTTTTTTCCTCTTCTTGTTTACTATCTTGGATCACTAGAGTTCAACTCTGCTGTATTGTTAGTGGTTGCTTTAGCATTTATTGTATATACTTATTAATTTATAAATTCCACAATATCTTTTTGTCATTTATTCAAAATAAATTCTATTTCAAGATATTTAAGTAATAAAAATTATATTTGCATATGTAGTTAGCATTTCTGGTGTGTAAATTCAAATTTCTATTTTGTATTTTTTTTATTTTGCCTGAGGATGTTCTGTAACAGATATAAATTTCTGCTGATGATAAATACTTCCAACTTCCATATATCTACACATTTATTTTCCTTTTATTTTGAAAGACACTTTAAACAATTTTAGGATAATACTTTTTTAATACTTTATTGTTTCTGTGTTTTGAAGGTTGCATTACTCTGGATGAGAAGTTTACTTTTCAACCATATCTTTGCACTTGTCTATATAATGTATTCTTCCCCTGGCTGCTTTTAAGACATTCTCTTCAACACTGGTTTTGAGCAATGTGATTAATATGTGCTTTGGTGTTAATTTCTTTATATTTCTTGTGCTGGGGTTTACTGAGTTTTATGGATCCATGGATTTATAATTTCCTCAAATTTAGAAAATACTTAGTTATTATTTAATTTTTAAAATTCTTTTCCACTTCTATACATTGCCCATCCTTAAGGGATTCTAATTGTAAGTTGATGCTGTGAGATCATTTTTACTATTGCAACTGTTCTCTGAATTATGAGATTTTCTCCCCTATCTGTTGGAAGAAAGCATTATATCCAGCCCTGTTTTGGTCATCCAGCCCTGTTTTGGATATAATATGTGTGTGTGTATATACACACATATTATATATATGTATACACACATATAATATGTGTGTATACACACACACACACACACACACACACACACACACACACACAAATTTGGATGGTTCTTTCTCAGACCTCAGGTACTTTCTTTAAATATACAGTACTCACATGAACACATAAGGTGGACACTCCAGTTATTACAAGGCTCACCTCATCTGCTTTCTGACCCAGAGAGATTACAGTTATACCTTACATGATGTCCAATGTCTTGAGTGAAATTATTTCACAAATTTTGTTTTATTTCATTTTTTTAGTTATTTCATGCAGCTTTGTAAATCTAAGTCCCATTTCTCCATTGTGATCAGAAATGTATACACATACATATACACATATACATATTAATTTTTAAGATACAATTTTTTATTTTCTGTGGGTACCTTGGGGCTTATCTTTTGCATGTTTTACATAGTAATCTCTTTTTTGTTTTAATATGAACCTGTTGCATTTTAGTATTGAAACCTTTTCAGATCTGTTTCTGCTGTCTCTTCTTTCTTCCAGTTCTTGAGCATGGCATTCTTTCTTCTTGTATGTTTACTTAACTTTGACTATGAGTTTGTCGTTTTCCTTTTTAAACTAATGTTGGTTTATTTCAGGGTTAAAATCAAAATGGATTCCTCCAGAGATAATGTGCTTTTGCTTTTGCTAGATAACTAGTAGGTACTATCAATTTAGAACTTTTATAAGCTAAATGGTTTTTGAATCCACATAGGTAATATAGGTTTTATTTATTTTTTTTAATGTTTGGTGTCTTGCTGTGCTCATTGGTGAGGTTTGCAGTAGATGGAGGATGGGGTAGGTAGTTTGCTTCCACCTTAACCTCACATTGAGGTTTCATCTTGCTGTGGGGGGTCCAAGATTTAAGTGGAGAGATTATCTTGTTAGAAATCTCACATTGAAAACAGGCTCTGAATTTTGGACTGTTCCCAGTGTCTAATGCAGTCATCAAATCAGCTTTTACTAGTTTATCTCAAAATAACAGATAAAACAAATGTCCTTATCTTACATCAGTATCAACTTGTTTCTCATTTACATTACATGCCAGGTGTAGTGAAACTATAGTCATATTCATTCTGATATGCAGACTTAAGAAGTAAATGCTACATGGAAACTGGATTCTTATTAAAGAGGGATAGGTGAGGTTCCTATTTCACCTTTCTGTTCATCTTTTATTGCCCATATGGAGTCACATGAATTTGCCTATCATCAAGACAGCAGAGCTGCATGTAACCCTCTCACAGAGAGAGTTAATGTAAGTAAGATCAATTCTGTGATGTTTTTCATATGATTAATTTTTTTATTCAGTACTTCTTGTTGATTAAAAAGAAAATTCAATCCAAACAACCAAATCTGCCATATTACTAAAAAAAGAATGCCGAATATATTTTAATTGTGTTAAAATATATATAAACACGAAGCTTACAATTTTAATCATTTTTAAATTTACAGTTCAGTAGCATTGATTTTATTCACAGTATTGTGCAACCATCACCACGAAAAGTCTCTAGAACTTTTTTATTTTGGAAAACTGAAACTCTGAATCTATTAATAACTCCACACACACTTCCCTCTTTTCTAGTCCCAGGCAATCACCATTTTACTTCAGATTTTTATGAATTTGACTACTGTAGCTATGAGATATAAATGAAATAATACAGTCTTTGTTCCTTTGTGACTGGCTTATTTAACTTAGCATAATGTCTTGAAATTTCATCCACATTGTTACATGAATAGAATGTATCCATGTTTAATTTTTAAAGGCTTAAAATAATATTCCATTGTAGGTATTTTCTGCATCTTATTTATCTGTTCATCTACTGATGGACATTTAAGTTGCTTCAACCTTTGGCTATTGTCAGTAATGCTGCTATCAACATTATTGGTAGTCTCCACTTCTTGGGCGTCTATAGGACATTGTTGTCAGTTGCACAAATGTCTGTTTGAGTCTGCTTTCAACACTTCTGTGTAAGAACTCCAATAAGGAATTGCTGGATTATATGGTAATTTTTAATTTATTAAGGAACCTCTATACTGTTTTCCATAGTGGCTACACTATTTTACATTCTTCTGGCAGTGCACATGTGTTCTATTTTCTGCCCATTCTTCTCAACACATATCATTTTCAATCCACATATATATTTTAGAGATAAGATCTCTCCATATTGCTTAGCCTGGACTTGACCTTCTGTGATTCTCCTGTGTTAGTCTCTTGAGTAACTGGGACTATAGGTCATGTCATCACACCTGGCTATTTACTCTTTCTGTAATAGCCATCCTAATGGGTATCAAATAGTGTATCATTATGGTTTTGATTTGCATTTTCCTAATTATTAGTGATGTTGAACATCTTTTTAATGTGGTTTTTGGCCTTTCATATCTTTTTTATTTGAGTAACATTTATTCAAGTTCTTTGCCCATTTTTAATTAGGTGATTGGGTTTTTTCTCTGTTATCAACTTGCAGGATTTATTTATTAAGAGGCAGAGTTTCACTCTGTCGCCCAGGCTAGAGTGCAGTGGTGAGATCACGGCTCCACTGCAACCTCCACCTCCCGAGTTCAAGCAATTCTCCTGCCTCAGCCTCCCGAGTAGCTGGGACTATAGGCACCCACCACCATGCCCAGCTAATTTCTTTTGTATTTTAGTAGAGATTGGGTTTCACTGTGTTGCCCAGACTGGCCTCAAACTCCTGAGCTCAGGCAATCCGCCCACCTCAGTCTCCCAAAGGGCTAGGATTACAGGCATGAGCCACCGCACCCGGCCAGTACTTCTTTAAACAGTCCTCATATTAACCTCTTAGCAGACATGATTTACAAATATTTTCTCTCATTCAGTGCCTCTTCATTTTATTGAGAGTGTGCCCAATTTTTGATGCATAATTGAAACATTTTCTGATATAGTTCAATTTATCTATTTTTTTCTGTTGTTGTGGAAGCAGTTTTTTCCAAGACAAAGGATTAAAGTAAAAAAAGATTTCCTTTCTACAAAGTTTATTACACTCCTTTATATTCTGAAAAGTTTATCTAAATATTTTGACCTTGAGTATAGACACATTAGGCATTTAGCTTGACTCAAAATATGCCTTGACTTATCCATATTTTTTTAAATTTTTGATGGTGTTTAGAACAATTAAAAAGAAAAATTGTATAATTCTTGTGACAGTTAATCTTATGTGTCAACTTGACTGGGCTAAGGGATGGCCAAATAGATGGCAAACATTATTTCTGGGTGCGTCTTTGAAGGTGTTCCTGGAAGAGATTAGCATTTGAATCAGTAGACTGAATAAAAACAGATCACGTTCACCTGGCATCTTCCAATGGTAATGACATTGGGTGAGCATCATTCAATATACAGAGGGCCTACGTCTAACAAGAAGGTGGAGGAAGGCCAAATTTACTCTCCTTGAACTGGGGAATCCATCTTCTGTCCTCAGGCACTGGAAGTCCTGGTTTTTTGGCCTTTGGACATGGGCTTACACCAGCATCTCTTCCCCTACATCAGCTTCTCAGGCGACTGACTCACACTGAATCACACCATGAGCTTCTCTGGTTCTCCAGCTTTCAGATGATATTTTGTGGAACTTGTCAGCCTCTATAATCATTCATAATCATGTGAACCAACTCCCAAATCTCTCTCTCTCTCTCTTTTATATATATATATATATATATATATATATATATATATGTATGCTTGTGTATGTGTGTGTGTGTACATATATATATATATATATATGAAAAGGCAGACAGATGTCTATGAATTTCAGTAAACCTATACATTTTTAGTAATTTGATTAGAAGAGCTTAATTTATTGAATCTTTTTCTTCATTTCCCTGATTGCAGTAGAAAATTGTGTTGACAGCTTATACTGTTGATACTTTATTTTTAGTTGAGGCAGGGGACTCTCAATTCTTGCCCTTTCATTAAGGTTTATAGCATATACTGCAGTTTCTTCAGAAATAAAAACAAAATAGGAAAATGTTTGGTTTTGTAATTGACTCAATTGAGAAGGTACTTAAAGCTGATGTTTTTGTTGGCTAATTCATAAAACTGTAAATATTGTGGTGACTTTTTCCTATTTATTTTTTAAAAACTGCTCTTTAGAAAAGTTTTTAGAAGACATTGATATGAACAGATCATTTTGTACATTGAGAAGTTAGAGTGAAAGTTATGTTTTTGCTTAGAGCATACTTAACATTATTCTTAAATGTAACCTTGCTTGCTCTTTTCAACGTGTTGCGCAAAGTTTAAACAATAATGCCTGCTGAAGTGTTCTTGGTATTTTCTGACATACTTTGTTTGTTCCTGAGACAAAGTTATAACATTCAAATAATATACTTTCTACTCTTAGAGCCAATATATCATTAAGCCAGTGAAGGATGGCAGGCTTAGAGTAATTGGCATGCCATGTGTACCAGTCAGAAGGTAGAATGCCAAATGGGTCTTCTTGTTTATCTCACATATCAAAATTCATGCATCAGAGGAGATTGGTTAGTTAGGAATACGGGGCCCGAACAGCTTTAACTGCTCTTTTCATTTCTGTGAGTATTCTCCTGTTTCACATTTTCTCTTCCTTATTTGTATGTGCATTTGCACATATAATACATTTATAGTATTCATATAATATGACTTTTTCTCCATTCCTTCAGGAGATAGATTTTGGACTTCAAGAGGTATATTCCATGAGAAAATTAGCCTACTGACTTACAATCCGAAAGAAAAATGTTTGAGTTCAGCAACAGGAGTGAAAAATTCATCAATTATATTATGTTATAATTTTATTCTAAAATTATTTGGTTTTGGTTTTAGTAAAATCTGTGCCTAAAAATGACCTTCAATAAATGAACATTTTTTTAGCATTTTCTAGGAATATTTATTTGAATTCTACAAATCTCATATTTCATTCTCAGACCAATGAATGTAGCCTTGATTAGTATGGAATACATTATTTAGGTATGAAAAGTGCCATACTCATTTTATTTGAAACACCCATTTCATCTGATAATATCTTCCTAAAGCAGAGAGTTGCTGTCGTTAAGACAAAAGGTAATGGCTCTGTGGTGCAATGGACAGCACTTTGGACCTCTAGCTGAGCCTGGTGTGGTCATTCAAAGACAAAAGGAGAAGGGAGTGTAATTCCTAGATGAAGAATACTATCTTTCCATCTTACACCCTTGGGAGAAAAAAAAAGTAAATCATTTTCACTCCACCACATAAATATAGAAAGTGTCATAGTTAAAGAAATTATAGTTACTTAACCGTAGGTATATATAAATTGATATTTTATGAATTTTCACTTTGAGTGTTAGAGAAATTCATTATTAAAAAGGATTACTAAATATATTTCCAAAGAAAACAAAATCATTATATTAAAGGGATATCTGCACTCTCATGTTTATTGCAGCACTATTCACAATAGCTAAGATATGGAATCACTCTAGGCATTCATCACTGTATGAATAAATATAGAAAATGTGGCATATATATATATATATATATATATATATATATACACAATGGAACACTATCTATTAAAAAACAAAATCCTGTCACTTCTGATAACATGGATGACTTTGGAGGACATTACGTTATATGAAGCAAGCCAGAAAGAAAAATACCACATAATCTCACTGATTCTGTGAGGTTAACAGCTAAAAAACTGACTTCACAGAAGTAGAAGATACAGTAATGGTTACCAGAGGATGGGGTGGTTAGGAGGTAGAGGGGAATGGGGAGAGATTGGTCAAAAGATATGATTATAATTATATAGGAGGAATACATTCAAGAAATTTACTGTACAGCATGGTGACAATAATGAATGATTTGTTGTATTCTTGAAAACTGTAGAGTGGACATTAAGTATTCTCACCAAAATGATAGCTATGTGAGTTAATGCATTTGTTAATTATCTAGAATTAACCATTCCACAATACTTCAAAGCATCACATTGTACATGATAAATACGTACAATTTAGTCAGTCAATTTGCTTTAAAAAAAAGTGGCATGGAAAACCTACATAGGTCTTTTGAAATCATTAAATACCATGTTTGAAGTTGTAGGGCATCTAATATTAACATTTCGTAATTTAGGAAAATGGAAATTTGTAATTTATCCAATCCAATTTGGATACATTCAACATAATAATAGAAACACGTGGTGCTTACTATATCCCAGGTTGTGTTTTAAGTGCCTCACATCTCTAAATCATTTATTCTTAATTACAACCTCATGATAGAGGGGTTATTTTTATCTCCATTTTGCAGAGAAAGCTGAGGCAGAGAGCTTCAATACTTTGCTCAGGAGGATCCAAGCAGAGCTACCATCTACAGTGGCATAAGCTGCAGGCCACATACTTCCAGAGTCACCATTCACATATATACAGTGGACACCAAATTCCAAGTCCATACTTTCAATTAGTACATTTTGCTGCCTCTTGTAGATGGCTTGTCAATAATTGGAAATTAATTCCATTACTACTTATGATATATTGCTTTTAGAAACATTATGGGTCAAATCTTCAAAGATTTATTTGATACTTTACAAGTTTCCTGGTGTTTCAATAAATAATTTCCACCTCTCATGTGCCTGATGCTATGAAGTTACAGTTATTCTGTAATATACATAGGACAAGACTATTAATAAGAAAGCTGATTGTCACACATATGTCAGAATTTCTTCATATTTTTAACTTGTACACACTTTCAGGCACAATTTGAAGTATCAAATATTATTTCTAAAATATTTGTATGAAAATGTGTTTATTTTGTTTTCTAAATACAATACACAACACATTTAATTTTGTTATTAAAAAAACTCATAATTTGCTGTGGATCTTAATAAAGGCTTCACATAGAAAGGAGAGGACTCAATTCTGAAATTCAATTATTCTTGTATAAACCTAAATGCTGTTTTGAGTAGAAGTTTATGACTCAAGTAATAAAGCTTTCCTGTTCAAAAATAAATGGCTGATATTCTGCGATTATACATTCTAGCCAAAGCATCTTTATTAATTATTAAATCATGCACTTCTATTACCTTTCTTTCAGAATTGTATGTTAAAGAAGTCCCTAATAGTTTCCACTCAAAGCTTGTTCTCATCTACACATATAGCTTTAGAACTATATCTCATTTCCATGTAAGCATTTTACAATAGGTCTGCTTGATTTTGACTTCTGGTATATTTCTAGTCCTTTTGATATAAGTGTTTTTTGGACTTTATTTTTGAAGCCCAAGGTGTGGCAATTAGTAAGTGTGGAGGCTCATTAACTGTGTTGTTTTACTTCTGAACATCTGTCTCCTCATGAATAAGAAGTAATCCCATTTACTTCATAGAGTTCCAGTGAGAACTGGTTGATATAACATGTTTAAAATATACACTTCAGGTAAGAAAGTGGTGTGTATTAGTTTGCTATAAATCTAAAAATTACCACCAATTTCATTTCTTAAAACAGCGCAAATCAATCATCTTTTGGTTCTGGATGCCCAAAGTCCAAGATCACTTTCAATGAGCCAAAGTGAGGGTGTCAACAGGACTGGTTTCTTCTGGAGGCTCCAGGGTTCCATCCACTTCCTTACATTTTCTAGCTTCCGGAGAAAGCTAAAAAAGACACTCCTTTGTCTGGGACCCTCTCCAGGAATCACTCTAACCCTGGCTGCCTTTCTTGGATCTCCTGCTTTCTCACCTATAATCAAATCTCTGAGTCTCTTTTATGACACTGTGATTACGTCAAGGATTGTAATAAATATTCCTTGATAATATTCCCATCTCAAGATGCTTAATTTAATCACATTTGCAAAATCTTTGTTGCTGTTTAAGTAACATTCACAGTTTCCTGGGATTAGCACTTGGATATGTTTTGGGCCATTATTCACCTTAATACACAGTCTTTTGAAATCCTCTCTTTCTTATCCTCCTAAGTATGTGGCTAACTTTAAAGTAGCATCAAGAAAGTCTCTGATAAGTATCCCAGAATATTCTAATACATTCCATTAAAAAACCATTTAAAATTAAATATAAGCTGTCCTTTATATATTTTGTTCCATATTGAAAAAGTTAAGACTGTTTACCCTCCAAAAAATCCAAGTTCATATCTTTAGATGCTATTCAACATATTTTGGGTATTTGATATGATATCACCAAGACATATAAAGGGCAAAAAATCTGGGGAAGATGGTGTGGTGACCTATATTTTACTCTCTAAACTGGGATCCTTGCAAGAGTTTTAAAAAGTATTAATAATTATGGTGGAATAACAAGTTTAAATTGAATTGGAAAAATTAGAATACATAGAGAGCCACCCAAGCCCAAGGCTCTATCCCTTTGTGAATTTCTCCATTGGTGGCAAGAAGGAATGTACTTAGGAAAATCACTTTGCTCTGTCATTTTCTGTTCCTTTGACCCGTTAAGCAAAAATTTCTTACATAAAATTATGAAAGCACTGTTTATATATAAAAATTAATTGAACATCCTTAAAATTAAAAACCTCTGCTCCTCAAAAGGCACTGTTAATAAAATAATAAGACAAACCCCAGACTAGAAGAAAAACTTCATAGTACATGTATGTGACAAAGAGCTTGTAGCCATAATTGTTTTTAAGTTGCAACTTAATATTTAAACAATGCAATTTTAAAAAGGTACACAAAATTTTCACAGACACATCACAAAACAATGTCAAATATACAAAGGAATAATAAGCACATAAACAGATACCAAATAGTCATTAGAGAAATAAAATTGTAACAAAATAATATACCATTACTCACCCATAAGAATAGTAAACATTCATAGCATTGACAATACAAAATTTGTTAAGCATATGTTACAACTGCAACACTCATATGCTGCTGAGGAGAATATAAAATGGGATAATAGTGTATCAGTTTCTTATAAACATGCATATACAATATAACAGTAATTCCAGTCTTTAGTATTTTTAAGACTGAAATTATTAAAACAACATGTCTATATAAAGATTTGAAAATAAATTTTTAAAACGACTTTATTCTCTATTGCATCAAACTGGGAATAATCCTAATGCCAATCAACATGCGACTGGATAAACACATTATGGTTTATTCACTCAATGGAATAAACCATTGAGTGAATAACCTTATTCAGCGATAAGAAGGAATGAACTACTGTTATTTGCAATATGAATGAATGTTACAAACATTATATTGAGCACAAAGAAAGAACAAAATAAAACAAAAGGATGCCTATGGTTAGACTGTATGATTCCATTTATCTAAAACTCTAGAATAGGGCAGTCTAATCCCGAGTGACAAAAGTAAATTGGTGGTTTCTTGCAGTCAAAAGTGGGAGGTTGTTGTTCTGGAAGACACACAAGGGGACTTATGGGTTGAGAGAAATATTCTATACAGGAAATGTGGTAGTGGTCACAAGAGTGCATAAATTCATCAAAACTTATTGATGTTCATAGAAATTTGTTGCATTTTATTGTATGGACCTTATACAACAATAAAGCTTATTTCAAAACATTTATAACTATCCTTGTTACAAAAGTTATGCATGTCAGTTGTTCTTTGTGGAAGATTTAGAAAATATAAAAGGTAAAGAGAGTGAGAAACAACCAATCCTTAGAATAAACACAGATGCAACCTGATAGTGTAAAAATACTATGTTTTATATACCTAGTATGTGTTTAATACCCAGCATTAAACTTTTCCTTTAATCTTTATTTTTTGTGTGTTGGATTCTGAATTGTGTTAAATTTCAATTTCAGCTTCCTAGGGCTCGAGGCCTTCCCAATGGTACCTACAGATGTTCTATAGATGTTTTGCTCCAGGGAAACAAAGGCAAGACCTACTTTTCAGGCTTAATCTGAGTTTCACTTCCTCATTTGTAAAATATAAGTAATGAGACCCAGTTTAAGTCAGTTTAAGTACATTCAGACTTTTCCCAGGGCAACTCTTCTAAGACTCCCTGTTCTATCTCCTCACCTTCCCATCTGCGCCTAGTCTTGCACCAATCTTACTATGCCTTATTTGAATTTTTGGACCTGTATCTAGTCTCTTGTCATTGGTTGTTGAGTTCAGTCTTTGCCTTGCTCCCTTTAGTATCACACCCTAGTTTCCCCTATTTGTTTCAGACACTAAGAAAACTGCACTGAAAGTCTTCTCCTGGCCTGTAAGTGATTCCTGGCCCACTTTTCCATTTTTTCTCTGAGAGTGGAGTTTTATCCTTGGAGAATTTCCTTTGAACTGCTTTCATCCTTAGAGAATTTCCTTTGAACTGCTTTTATCCTTGGATAATTTCCTTTGAACTGCTAATCTAGAATTCTACACCTCTTTCTGCCTTCAGATATCTCTCTTCTTCTTTATTTCTCTCACTGACCTCCAACTATGAGAGTCAGGAAACTTTTGGAAGAAATCCTTTAGATCCTTTAATTCCATGGTGCCTTGGACTGCAACTGTGACTTGATTCAATGACACCATTGCCAGGTACATTAATCTATTTTCACTTTTACACCTTTAACTGCTTACTAGTCCTGAGTTCTACTTTCATTGATAACTCTGTGGCTTGATTCATGGAAAGAAAATGAACCATTTTCAGAGCAGTCTTTCTGATGCTTCACCTCATTTCTATTTTTCTTATCTCTGAGCTTAAAATAATGTGGCAGTAGGAAACTTATACTACCTTTTAGATACATTATAGTTAATTGTAATAAAAATTGCTTTAGCTAAGTATACTACTGTAAAGCTTTCTCTTCAATTATCTCATGTATTAATAATTAGTAAATTCAAATAGAAATAGTCATCTTTCAATGAAAAAAATGGTGCATGAGGTTTTATAACTACTGCTTCAGGACCAGAACAATTTTTTTTTTAATCTCCAAAAGGTTGATATTTAAAATTAACTTTATTCTTTCATAATACATTAACATTTAGGGTCTATATGGACAGAGTAGCTTTTAAGCAACGATTCACAATAGCTTTTCAGTGCAACTGAAAGAGAGCAGAAAAAATGTGAACAAACTGTTATGTGTTCATTTACATTTGTATTCAAGATAGTGTGATTAAAATAGTATTATGGGATTTATAGCTGGAGCTTGGCTTTAGTTGAGAAGATTTCGTTTTCTTCTCTGTTAAACAAAAAACAGAAGCCCACAAATAAGTTTTCTCATTTGTCAGGATATTTTTGTTTGACTCTAATATTATAATACACTATTAATATGTGTAAAAGCATCTGTAAGCACAAAACTGCTATAAAAATGGCATATTATATTTATTATGGCATATTGATCTTTGGACAGAACTGGATGGGAATAGTTTTATTTGTAATCTGAAATGCCATCACAGAGTGAAAATTAACACAAATAATTAGAGAGCAGTTAGGCAATATTTCAATCGAAACTAAAAATGGGTAGGAATTTTAACTCGGTACTGCCAAAAGCTAGAAATTTACTCTATGTAAAAACTACACACGCAGATGTATCTCAATGCATTTGGATGTCTATTAAAATACTTTTATAATAGCAATGGTGGAAACAATCAAAATGTTTATTTTAGGGGTTGAATAAATTATCATAATGCAGTTATATAATCTAATACTAGCATCCTTTAAAGAGAAGAAAGCAGAAAGAGTGAGAAAATGTCCACAACAAATGAGAAAATTTAGATTAAAGGAAAGTGAATGATTTGCACAGCAGTCTTTGTGATGGTTGACCTCATTTCCATTTTTCTTATCTCTGAGCTTAAAATAACATGACAGTAGCCAACTTAACACCACTTTTTGGATATATTACAGCGAATTGAAAGAAGAATTTATAGGTAAAAAAATTAACAATAAATGAGGTAAAAAAATTGTTAAGACTGAAAGTAAGCACTATCCCATTTATTTTCATGATAGATATATATATATAGACTGTCACTCAAATGCACATGTAGAAAAAACTAAGAACATGTAACTGTTAACATTTACCACTGGAAAAGGAAAATGTAGAGAAGTGTTTTCCTTTCATTGTTTTAAATGGATTGGTTTTTTAGAATTGTACAATGTAGAAATAAATCTTTTGTGAATTAAATCTATACTTTACAATCAATAACTCTGTAAAGTAAATTAATAGCCAATCAAAAATGAAATGCCACCCTCAAATACCTAAACTGTTAAAAGTAATGACAAAAGCTGGAATTACTTTTGTACCACCCTAATATATGGTGTTTAATCATAAACACACATTAGGGATGGGCAGAAGATAAGGTCCACACTCAGCCTAGTTCATTGAACCTAATGATCTGGCCTCAATAGCCTCTTGCCCTGCTCCTGCCAAAACAGCACTTGAATTTTACCTTCCAGGCATCTCAAATACATTTAGATATGAAAACAAATCACAAAACTGAGTGCCTTTTTGCTTTTACTCTTCTGGTACCATTTCAGAAGTTTTTTTTTCTTGTCTCTGCCAGATAACTACTAAGTTATTTATGTAATTGTTTCTACTGCAACTATATTGTTAGGAAGAGGAATTATATCTTTTAATACCATATCCTAGTACCAATTTAAATAAGTATTTTTAGATGATTTAATTAAAATCTCTAAATATAGCTTAAATTTTTTATTGAGTTTATTTACCAGTTATAAAATAGTACGTGACAATCTTAATTTTCAAAATAAATTATTCTATGAGATCCACGCTTTTGAAAGATCATCTTCATAAAAATGTGACTGAAGGATGTAGAAAAGATGATGGAGGAACATGTGTTAAAGAGCCTAAGTTATGTGGAATATGAAAAAGTAAAACTCATAAAAGCAGAGATCAGAATGGTGGTTACTAGAGGCTGAGTTGGGGGGAGTGGAGTGGACTGGGAAGAGAAGACATTGGTCTGTAGAGACAATTTTCACTAGACCAGAGGAATATGTTCTGGTGAGCTATTGCACAGCATGGTGACTATACTTAATATATTTTATATTTTAAAATAGATAAAGGAATGGATTTAAAATATTTTCACCACAAATAATGCATAAGTATTTGAGGTGATAGTTATTTTAATTAGCCTGATTTTATCAGTTTATAATGTATACATGTATCAAAAATAACACGTACCCCATACATAAATATAACTATTAGTTCTGAACTAAAAATAAAATAAAACTAAAAAAAAAAAAAAAACAAGAACCTGGATATTGATCTTGTTTATTCATATTAACTTCTGTGAAATGAAAACAATACAAATTTTCTTTCAGAATTCTTGCGGGAGTAAAATAAAGTGTTGAATATAAAAGCTCTATGTAGATTATTATGAAATAAGATATGGTATTTAATACTGACTATATAAATTTAAAAGAACTTAATTATTTTTAAGGCATTTTAGACAAAGGGCACAAAGGTCTTATTTATTATTTAATGTAGGCCTTATATCCTTCAGCCTGAATTCTATATTTGATAATTCATTTTTCTTTTTAAAGATTTAATTCTTTAAATTGGCATTATTATAGCATCAGATATTGAAATGGAATTGTACAGGAAACTAGCAATAATTGCTAGAGAAATGAAGGCTAATTACTATACTTACTTTTAGCACAATGTAAAAGCTGTGACAAAACAAATTAGGAGGTTTTCTCATCACCACAGCAACAATTTTCAACTTTGTTTTGCCTTTCTGAAAATATAACCAGTCAACCACAGTTAATTTAACTTGAGCAGAGTGAAAAATTGATTTTTTTTATGTGACACAATTAGGGCTTTTAAAAAAAGTCATGTAAAATAATGATAAGCACAGTTTAATTTGTTTATAAGCCCTTTAGGAATTGTATTTTAAGTTATAGCTAACATGAAATTGACTATAGAAAAAGGAAAATGATTTGACTGGTGGAATATCTTATTTCTTTTTGTTTGTGTCATTTATTTGAAATTACATGGTTAGTATAAATTAGTAACAACATTTGCTTGCATTATGACCTTCAAAAATGCTTGTTGATTATTACTCATCTATTAAAGAGGGACACACTTAAATGACTCATTCATTTAACTTAAAATAAATATGCCTCCTCTTAAAGAAACATACTCCAAACACAAATGGAGGATATATGACAATATCCTTGAAATCAGGAATGTCTGAATTCTATCAATAGCATAGCAACTATAAGCAAATAGCAAAGACTGAACATGAGATGATATTTGATCTCAAAAATTATTTTTACTGAAGATTCTTGTGGGTATCCTGGCTCTTCAATCTTAAATAATATGAGAAAAAGTAAAATATCAACCATTTATTTCTGATTAGATTATTTACATTGTCTGTGTTCACCAAGATTCCCTTGATTTTTCAAGTTATATATTCTTATTTAACTTTTAGAAAGTTTTGCTAGGTAAGTCCGTCTCCTTTCTGACCTTTTCACTCTTCCCTGTTCTTGGAGTTTTATTCTGCTAGCTTTTTACCTGATTGCTTTGCTCATTCTCTTCCTTTAGCTTTGGGTTCAAATCTCTTCTCCTTTACAGGCCTTTTCCAATGGCAATATCCCAAAAGGCTCTCCCCAGTAACCTTCCCTCATTAACTTGTTCAACTTTTTCATCACACTCACCATAATCTGTCGGCACATAGCTCCATTAGGGCAGGTGCCATAAATTAATATAAGACTTATAAAATAAATGGATGAATATATAAATATAGTGACCTATAATTGTAGCCTGTGGGTACATATATCCTCTCACCTCCTGAAAAAAGCAAAACACACATTACTGATACATATTGAGAGCCTCCTATGGGTTTAAGACAGTTGTAGAGATATACAGAATAAAAAATATTTTTATCTTTTATGTTCTGATTTTGAATGCATGGGTGAGACAAAGGAAATTGCAGCAAGCAATATAAAATTGCATAATTTAAGTTCTGTAATTTAAGTTTGAGAATTCAGGCCGGGCGCGGTGGCTCAAGCCCGTAATCCCAGCACTGTGGGAGTCCGAGGCGGGTGGATCACGAGGTCAAGAGATCGAGACCATCCTGGTCAACATGGTGAAACCCCGTCTCTACTAAAAATACAAAAAATTAGCTGGGCATGGTGGCGCGTGCCTGTAATCCCAGCGACTCAGGAGGCTGGGGCAGGAGAATTGCCTGAACCCGGGAGGCGGAGGTTGCGGTGAGCCGAGATCCCGCCATTGCACTCCAGCCTGGGTAACAAGAGCGAAACTCAGTCTCAAAAAAAAAAAAAGAATTCAGAGAGAGAGAGAAATAAATGAGAGCTGGTCCTCACTGAAAGCTTGATGGGATTCTAGGCATCTTCAATACCTTAAAGCATAAGCGTATTTTTGTCTTCTTGTATTTGAGGACTCAGAAATTTGAAGAGAATTGGGACTCTCACTCTATTACGAAATAGTCTTATTTAATAGGCCAAAGTCCTTTATATGTATGTGTAAAGTAAATCTCAGAGATAACTTAAGATACATAATCCACTGCTACAATGTGCCTTGCTGAAGTAATTTGAACCCCGTGTGATTTTGTTCCGCGATGGTGCTGTCCTCACAGATGATACAAATGATCGATTTTGACGCTCTGTCAGTCCATGTCCAGGCTTAACAACGGAAACTGTGATTACTACACAGTCCCTGCATTCCCAAAAGAGTGCTTAGCTTTGGGTATCTGAATAGCAGCAAGTTCTAGATTTCAACTCCTTTTAACCTTCTGGTTAAATTAAGCCTTTGATAATCCATTTTATTGAAAGAAGCAATGCCTACATTACCAATTTTAAATTAAAAAATACAGCAATAAGTTCAATGGCAGCTTTTGACCAATAAAACATAAAATTTCTTTTACCTAGTTGGAAATAGTTTGTTTCAATAAGCAACAATAGCAAAATATCTTGCCAGAATTATTTGATACTAGGTAGAGGTTTTGGGAACCAGCTGTTTCTTTCAAATATATTGTTTAAAAATGTGTATATTTTTATATTCGTAGTAAGTTAGAGTAGCCTCCAACTGAACCAAACTGACTTAAAATCAATTAATTATTCACTGTGAGCTATAGTGTTCTAAAAAAAAAAAAAGGCACAGATGGAAATTAGACAATTTGGTTCATCATCAAGTATATTTCACTTACTGAAAGATCTATTCCTTCATATGATTTATGGATTTTGTATTTGATTTGCTTCAACATTTTTAATGCTGCTTTGCTATGCCTCTGTGGACAGCAATGTTTTCTCTCATTCAGAGGCCTGAAAAAGTAATTAACTCATTTGAAGTGGATGACTAAAGTGCAAAATTAAACAGTCATAACTAAAATTACAAATTCCATTTTTTTCACATCACAGTCTAGTTAACTTTCTTCTGTAATGCAGTATAATCAAAACATTATGAACCTTTACGTCAGACCAGAGATCAAATCCTGACTGTCACGTTATTTCCTATATGGCCATCAAATGACTTCACTTCTGTGAGTTTCAATTTCATTGTCTATACAACAACAAAGAGTTACAAAATAATAAGACCTATAATTAAGGCTATACGTTTCCCAGCCCCTCTCTTCTTCAAAATCAACTCCAGGACTGTCTTATCTGGCCACAATGATATAATGCAAAGGATTTTTGAACTGGGAGTTTTTATCCCTGCTCTGTCACTAACTCAGTCTTTAATCTCGAGAGAGTACATCTGAATTTCAGTTGCTTAGTGTGTTAACAGCCCAGGCCTCCTAGCTCCATAGTCACCCGTCATTGTTCAGTTTCACCAATAGAGGGCGCTAGAAGCATACTGGAGGAGAGAGGGGCTCTTCCTGGTTCGGGGTATGCTCACTACTAGCTGACTCCTGGAGGGCAGGCTGTTACCTTCCAGAGGAAGACTTCTCAGACCCGGGAGGATGGATTCCAGCGAGGACCACCACACAGCACCTGCACAAAAGTCCCTGTCATCCAAGGCCTACACCTGCATCCTTTCCAACGTCTGGGCTCCTCCAGATTGGCGACTTCCTTGAGCACTCTGCTTCAGTCCTTGAGGTATGACTGCTCCCTTTATTTGTTGTTTTCCTGTTCTTTAGAGTTCTGAGTTCTACTTTTCCCCAACTGGGTATTGTAAATATTTCTTTATATTAAATCTTCTTGTTTAACTTCTATCTCCTGGTTAATACTCTTAGGAAATAGTTTACATGGGATCATCAATAAGTTTTTTAAAAGTAGTTTTAATCTCTAATATTCAATGAGATTTAGTGGAATATGCTCTTGGCTGTTCTTGGAGAAGTGTGCTTCATGGATGTGTCCTTAGGCATAGGTTATTTTGTTGTGTTGCCAGGGAGTAATGTGAGAAGTAATTAGTCACATCCCCAAGAGCACTCATTATAGTAGGGATGCTACACTATAGATACAAAAATATATCATTGGCCTCAACATGCAGAGAACAATCCATAAGGTAATATACAGGTGCATCTGTGCAAACAATAATCCAAATGTAAATGAACAGCAGGTTCGTTGCTCACTGCATGCAGAGTCCAATTAACAAGAGCGAGGTCTGTTGTAAAGACCCAAAGAGGAATGGAATGAGGTAAGAAGTGGAGACATATGGGTTAAAATCAGAGATGATTTTGCTTGAGAATCAGGCCAGTTGACTTAGGCCAATAGTTCTCAAACAATGGTAGTTGTAATTATCATCTGCGGAATATTTGATTAACAAATGTGTCCAAATTTTAACCCATGCTGACTGAACCATCATATCTGGGGTGGGAATTGGCCTATGTATTTTCAGAAACTCTCCACATATTTCT
Organism: Sapajus apella; assembly: GCF_009761245.1. Taxonomy (NCBI): domain Eukaryota; kingdom Metazoa; phylum Chordata; class Mammalia; order Primates; family Cebidae; genus Sapajus; species Sapajus apella. Next base: position 30,551,630 of record NW_022436956.1, on the reverse strand, counting down.
GATGTATTACTTCCTCCTCATCCTCATAAGTTAATATCAATAAAAAAACTGTTCATGGAGAATGTATTACGTGAGAGGGACAGTGCTAGGTACTGGACAGTATACCAAACTCATTAAAAAAAGGCTTTGTGCTCAAGGAGTCTGTTGTCTGTTGGAAAAGCAAGAAAAGTAGACTTTTAAGTGATGCAAAACTCCTCCAATTTTTTCAGGCATTGGACTAAGCATTTTATTTACATATTCCTTTAGTCTTGAAAATCCAGTAAGGTAGGTGAAATTACTAAAATTATTTCTAGATAAGGAAACTGAAGCTCGTTAGTTAAGTAATGTTTTTTCCTCTTAAAGAGACATACAAAGCATTATTAGGTTACAAAAGAGGAAGAAAGGAAGTTCTTTGTGAAGAAGGGGCCACTGATATTTTTGAGTTTTCAAATTTTTTCTTCTAAGAAATGAAAAAATTATCTGAAACTGGGATTCTTGTTTATTTATCTCTTTTTAACTTGTTGAAGATTTTGCTTTACTTAATTAGTATCTGGAACTCTTCTTGATTTTTTTCTTTACCTTTAATGTAGACATAGATGGAAGATTAAAAAACTATATTGAGTTTTGGGGGCATTGCAGTAAATCGCTGAGGGAGGTTGGCATAAACCAAGGAGTGAATGGGAGATGGGAATGGGATAGGACTCTGTGTAGAAAGTGTTGGTTGAACAGTGTTCAAATTTAAATGTATTTTAAAATAAATTTTATATGGGTCAGGGAGACCATAAAACTGTCTAGCCGCATATCCCAAGTTCGCAAGCCTGTCTAACTGCAAAGGGATGTTTACAGAGCTTCATGTAAGGTATCTACTTTCCAACATTGAAATCAATTTTTGTTTTTATTTTAAAATCCAGTTACTTGTGGCTTTTTATTGTATTGTGTGCTTCTGTGATACAGTCTGCAGTAGTATATAGTAGTCTATAGTGAGATATAGCATTGGGGTGGGATGGCATCAGAACTGTGTGAAGATCCATGAAACCCAAATTTGATCTGAGTGCTCCCCTTTACTGAGGATTTTCTCCTCTCAATTTATTCATACAACCACTTGGTGGGGAAGAAGATATTAAAACACAGTTCTATATGACTCCCCACTAAATGAAGATGAGGCAATTTATGAAAAGTTATTTGTAGATTGAAGAAAGCCAAACAAAAACAAGGGACAAATTTTAAAAACACCAATATGCTTAAGATAGAGAAAGCTAAAAGGCACAGGAAGCTGAGAGAAGCCATTATGACTGTGCAGAAATCAAGAAAAGCTTCAGGGAGTTGATGGCCTTTGAGATGGACATTGATGGATGAATACGTTCTGATAGGTGGAGTTTGGATAGAATTATAGGCAGAAAAAACAAAGGGATTAAAGAAGAGCTATCTAGGCCATATTCAAGAAACAGAAATTGGTACACTGTATTTGAAAGTTACAATAGGTATCAGGAAGATAAGATAAAGACATACAGGTGACTAATACATACAGGTGACTTGGAGTCAAAATCCGGGTTGAGGAGTTTGTGAACAGGTGTACAAATGTGGCTGGATCTACTCTTTAAGAAAAGCAATCAAGTAATGATGTCACTATACTGGAGCATTGAGAGAATGCCCTAGGTGTGAGTTAAGAGGGGTCTGATGAGTGTATGTGCACGTGTGTGTGTGTGTAACAGTGGGACTGAAGAGACCCTCCAATAGATACATGAGAAGCAAAATCCCTGAGATTTACCTGCAAGATTTTGAGCTGCATAATTAAGAGCAAACTGAACTTTTTAACCAGAATTCAAAAAACCAAATCAAACCAAACCAAAAACATCTATTTGGGGAGCCAAGGAGGAGATTGAGAGAGAGGAGTTGATGTGATTTGTTTGCACACATTGCTTTGGAAGCACTCATTGTAGAGATCCCTTCAGGGAGCTGAAAATGTTTGTCTGGGGTTTAGGGAGGGGTAAGACTAGAGGAATGGATATAGGAGTCTTCAGTATAAAGGAATTGACTAAAATCCCCATAGGTGTGAAATTGTCAAATGAAAACAGTAAAAAAGAGGAGATGAACAATAATCACACTTCAAGAATGAAGATATTTAGAGACACAGAGGGGGCACAGAGCTGGAAAGGACAACGAGATCAGTAGTCTTGGAGCTGGAGGCAAGGACGGTGTGAAGTCAATAAAGATAAGGGAGGAGAGGGATTTGTATTGAGACATGGGACCAGCTGTTTCATTCCCTGACATTTGAAAATGCAGTTTTAGCAATTGTGGAGGTGGAAATCAGACTGCAAGGGATTAAGTTTTAATTGGATGGTGAGGAATCAAAGGCTGGGAAAAGAATGATCTTTTAAGAATTCTGAGCATGAAATGTAGGGGACTAGAGCAAAATATTGCATAATTTGTGATTTCAAGGCAGATATTTTTAAGATATGAGTGATATGGGTATGTTCAGGGGCAGAAGGTAGTTGGTAATAAATATTTTGATGTGAAAATGACTAATGCAAGAATTCCAGTGGGAGATACAGTATTGGATTTAGGAAAGAGCTGTCTGTGGAGGGAGAAGTAAGCTTTGTGCTCAAAGCCCTCCCCCCCCTTTTTTTTTTCTTCAGAATCAAGAGGGCAGTTTGTGTCTACCTGAGCAGCTTTATTTTTTAAATAGTTGGATGGTTTGGAGAATATTTGTCTTTCTCTTATGATCTTTCAACCTTTTAACTATACACACAAACACACACAAACAAAATGAGGAAGTGGCTTAGAATGTAAAATAATCCAGTATGTCCAAAATATCCCACTGTCCACCCAGGTAGCTGGAACTTGGGGGCACCTTATGAGCTGATGTCTGATTCTCAGAAACTCTCAGCAGAGGGCATTCATTAGGAAATTGAGTTTAAGTAATGGTATGGTCACCTTACCCAGAGGGCACTTGCCAGAAATTAAAGAAAAAAAAAATGTCTTGTGGGCAAACTCATTGCTAAGTATATCTCGAAAGTGCTTGAAAATGCAACCTCAGTGATGTAGAGAGATGAATCAGTGTTTTACTCAATATAGTTTGTCCTTCATCATCCAAATTTCAGATAATTTAGAGAAAACAGCAAAAATTCCTTCCCAATCATTCCAAACATGATCAACGTGTTGTCCTATTTGATGTGGCCCTGGAATTGTGACTGACAGTACACCTTTATACGGATCAAAGAAACATCCCTGATTATGATGGGAGACCTGAAATTATAGACAATTATCTTCAGGTCAGTATAGTGACACTAATTGTTGGCAATTGATGACAGAGTAAACTATGGCATTGTTAAAAAATATTCGAGTTTCCTGGAGTTTGTCTTGTTAGCTAACTCTATGAGTAAAAGTAGTCTATGGGTTGACTAGAGGTACCTCTGTTTTAAGAACTTACCCTAGACCAGTGCCAGTGAGTGCTCCCTCTCTCTTTCTCTCTCTCTCTGTGTGTGTCTCTCTCTTTCTCTGAGTGTGTGTGTGTGTGTGTGTGTGCGTGTGTGTGTGTGTTTTACTGTATTACAAAGTGACTTTAAGTTTCTTTTGGTCCATGTTTCCAGTTTTCTTAAGTGGGTCTCTGTTGTGGAGGTAAAAGATTGTCCTGTGTAACAGAAAAAAGGTGGTGGACAATATTCCTCAGAGAATTCCAGTGCCTATTCCATCACTTTTTTTTTTTTTTAGTTGTTGTTGTTTTTGTTTTTAGGAAATCACTCATCAGACAGGCATGCTGTCATGCACCAGTGTCAACTTGAGTCTTCCTTTTCACTTGGGAATATTTGGACAATGCTTCCCAGATAAGGAAACTGGATAAAAGCCAACAATGAAGGCTCCAGATGAGACCTTGAGTGCTCAGAGGTGGGAGGAATTGCAGAGTCAGTAACTTTGACAAAGAGGGCAGTGGCTCTGTTGTGTTATTGGCCAGACACATGTGACTTTTAATTCAAGAGATTTTATCTTCCTGTCCCATCCTGCCAAGAATACCATTATTTCTCCACCTTTTATTTGCTTGCTTTGGTGTTATCTTCTTTAAGAGAATCATAAAATTATTGAGTCTTTTTAAGTGTATTTTTAAAGCCTCAAGAGTTATTTTTGCTTTGTCCTTTCATCAGAGGCTTTATCTTCCTGTTCCTTTGATTGATCTGTGTTGAACTTTTTAAAAACTGCCAAACTGTAGTAGAATTTAAAAACGTAATTTGAAGGATCCGAATCCTGCTTTAGGATTGAATTCAACTACAAACTATGGAATTCTATGAGACTTAATAAAATAAGTGTTATTATTTCTCCTATAACAAGAAGTCCAGGGTTAGGCAGTTTAAGGTCACTGTAGCAATCCTGTAGCATTGGTGCTGCAGTATTACATGTTTTTCAGGCTCTGTCTCTCTTTTCTGCTATCCTTGATGTGTGGATTTATTCTCCTGATCACCTGACAACAAGATGGCAGTTATTTCCAATCATGTTACCACCATCAATTTGGAGAAAAGATAGAAAAGTCACAAGGAGAAAATGATCTTATATTAAGGAATAAAGGATAAAAGGAATGATCTTATATTAAGAAAACTGTGTTTCCTCAGAAATCCTCCACACCTATCTTACTAGCTAGATTGTGTTACGTGAATATTTTGCTACATAAGAGAGGCTAGGAATGCAAGATTTCAGATGACTATATTGCTGTTCCAAACAAAATTACAGTTTTCTTTTTAATAAAGGAGAGATCAGTGGTAGTAAATAACATGACCATTATCTTTCCTGAGAACATCCCTCCCAAAATGTTCTGTCCAAAATTAATAGGTAAAATGAAGTTTCATAGGAACACTGGAAGAAATAATTGAATAAAAATAAGTCAGAAGATTTGATTATAGATAAGATTATTTTGAGCAAGAAACTGGATCAGATGCATCAAAAAGATCTGAAAACATAGTGAAATTTATTAACCAAATATATGGCACATCACCTTTTGGTAACGTTTTGGTCTTTAGCCTGAGGGACTTTCCAACTAGAATTTCCTCTGAATTCTTACTCATTTTCTTGACTTGTGGATATCGTAGTTTTTAATAGTGGCATTTGCATGTAGAAGTCTTTCTATATGATTTAATTGAGATCAGAGGTTGTTTTATTATTTAAACTTATTTTTTTAAATAAGAAATCCTAAATATTATATATGATGTACTGAAAAGTGTTTTTAGTTTTGTTTCAATGTGGTAAATATATATGTAGCATAAATTTTACCATTTTTAACATTTTTTTCAGCATACAACTAGGTGGCATTAAGTAGATTTACATTATTGTGCAACCATCAGCACTACTCATTTCAAGAACTTCTAATTATCTTAAATAGGAAATTTGTTCTTTTAAATAATAATTCCCTATTCTCTCCTTTTTCCAGCTCCTGGTAAATTCTATTCTACTTTATGTTTTTGTAAACGTGTCTATCCTTGTACCTCTAAGTGGAATTATACAATGTTTGCCTTTTGTATCCAGCTTATTTCAGTTACCATGTTTTCAAAGCTCATCCATGTTGCATATGTTTTGGAATTTTAATCTTTTCTAAGGCTGAGTAATAATCTATTTCATATATATACATGTGTATATATATATATTATACATGAAATGTATATATGCAGCAAAGAAATGTATATACATAATATTTTATGTATCCATTCATCTGTTAATAGACATCTGTGTTATTTCTACCTTTTAGCTGTTGTGAATAATGCTTCTGTTAACATGGGTGTATATGTGTCTGTTTGAGTCCCTGCATTCAATTATTTTAAGTATGTGGTATATTTAGAAGTGAAATTAGGAGAGGTATTGTGATTTGATGTTTAATTTTTTGAGAAACTGCCAAACTCTTTAACTTCCACAGTGGCTGGGTACTTTTACATTTCAACAAATAACGCACAAGAGTTGTGATTGCTTCATACTCTTGCCAACGTTTGTTATTTTCCATTTTTTAAATGTAGCCATTTTAATGGATGTGGATTGGTATATCATAGTGATTTTGATTAGTATTTCCTTAATGACTAGTTATATTGACCATATTTTTATGTGTTTATTTGCTATTTGTACATAATTTCAGAGAAATGTCAATTTCTTTGCTCATTTTTAAATTAGGTGGTTTGCTTTTTTCTTATTGACTTGTAACAGTTCTTAAATATTGTGGATATTAACCCTTTATTAGACATATGATTTGCAAATAATTTATGCCATTCTGTGGGTTGCCTTTTTGCTTTGTGTCTTTTGATGCACATAAGTTTTGAAATTATATTTTCAATATGGGTGTTGTCCAGTTTACCTATTTTTTTGCTTGTGTCTTAAGAACTAATTTTAAAGTTAGTTCTTAGTCAAACTTTGGAGGAAGAGATCAGCTTTCTTACTGCATTTGGATTGCTCAGAATTCTCTATAGATTCTCTAGCAAAATTCATATCCCATTCAAGATCTTCACTTTCATAGTTTTTAAAGTCAAATGGAAACATTGTGAAGCAATCTGGAGACAGAATTCTACATTTTAAATTTTATTTATACTCTTTGATTTTCTTGCCCACATCCAATTTCATATTAATTATTTTAGCAACTCATTTTTCTTCAGTTTTTCTAAATCATTCAACTTAGTTTTCATGGGATTAAAAATTTCCCTATGCATACATTTCAGTAGGTTACAGTATTGCTTCTTAAAGATCTCTAATGAATGACCATATTGGTTTCCTTCAGTCTCTCTCAGACTGATGCTTATACTAAATACAATAAAAAATAAATTACTAGAAAAATAAAATAAAATGCACAAATCTAAATTTTTATTCTAGATTCAACATGAAATTATATTCCAGTATATATAATTCCCAGCAAAAAAACAGATAAACTGGACAACGCCAATATTGAAAATATTATATATATATATATACATATACTGAAATATAACTTTTATATATATATGATATAAATAAAATATAGAGAAATATAGAGAAAAAGAAAATGATTACAAAATCTGTACAAATCATTCATTAAAAGTGTGTATTTAGATAACATATAGAATCACTATTATATTCATAACTCTTCATTTTCTGCAATTACAACTTAACAGAAAACATGAAATAAATGAAAAGTACATTAAATGCCTAGATGCACCATTTGAATGAAGACCTGATAAAGTAGTATTTAATTGGTATGACACATGTTCATGTTTCTTGTTTTGATATAATTTGGATTGATATTAATGTTATTCAAAGGAAATAATGTATATCTACAAAAGTTTCTATATTTTGTTTTAAAACACAGTAGACAGGAATAGAACAAGAGATTTTAACAAACTCAAAATAGTAATTTTTAACTTTTTTCTGAAAAATAAAATTTTAAAAATCATCTTCCTTTAGAAACATGGCTGGTTTAACTGAATAAGCCAAATTCCAAAGTATATTTAACCAAAATGATGCATTTCAGGATGAATTAAATATTAAAAGCCGAGTCTATGAGAAGATGGCCGTTTAGGAACAGCTCAGGATTGTAGCTCCCAGCGAAAGCGCAGAGGGTGAGTGGACGCTGCGTTTTTATTGCCCACAGACTAGGAAATTCCCGGGCAGAGGTGCTCCACGCTCGCCAGCGCGGCTGTTGTGGCCAGCGCTGCTGTGCCGGCCAGCGCCGGCCGGCGCCGACCAGCGCCGCTGCTCTGCCCCGCGCGGCTGCTTTGTCGGCGCCCTGGAGCCGCGGTTCTCCGTACAAAATACACCGGTCCGGGTGCCCTTTTGGCTGGCGATTGGAGCCACGGGAAGTCGCCCATATGCTGGTTCAAAAAGGGGACTGAGCAGAGAACCAGGACAGTAGATTCCAGGGCAAAAAAAAAAAGAAAAAAAAGCGCCACAAACCTCAGTGCCGCTGTTTAAGCCAGCGCAGTGAGTGGCCGCAGGGGAAAACAAACAGACCCCGGCGCCTCTTCAACAGGCGACTGGAACACCAACTTAAAAAAGGCTCTGAGGCAGGGAGCCAGGCGATCAGGCTCGGCTGGTCCAACCCCCATTAAAGAACAGCAACCAGAAACTCTGGATTGAGAATTTCACAGAGAGCGCAGCTGAACCCGGGACAGTCCAGCTCTGTGGGGGAGGGGCGTCCGCCATTACCGAGGCAGCCCACCGTTGCCAAGGCAACCCGCCATTGCTGAGGCAGCCCGCCGTTGCCAAGGCAACACGCCACAGCAGAGACTCCGCCCCAACAGAGGCGGGCCACCATCGCCAAAGCAGTTCTAACTACACCCATATAAACAGGACTGCAGGGAAGTTCACTCGGCAGTGGGGCGCAGCCCACAGCAGCTCAGCAAAGCTGCTATAGGCCGACAGTGACTAGGCTGCCTCCTTGCTGGGCTGGGCAGGTCTGAAGGAAAAAAAGAAAAAAAAAAAAAAGAAGGCAGCAGCATAACGGAAACTCATAAATAAAGCCCTAAATCCCTGGGACAGAGCACCTGGGAACAAAAAGCAGTTTATGAGTTCTGCTGCAGCAGACCTAAAAGTACCTGCCCAGCAGCTCTGAATGAACAACAACAGAGCTCACAGCTCACCATTTGAGCTCCTATAAAGAAAAGACCGTCTCCTCAAGCAGCTCCCTGACCCCTATATATCCAAAAAGACACCTCATAGAGGAGAGATCAGATTGACACTAGGCGGGTATCCTTCTGGGACAAAGATAGAAGAAGAAGAAAACTGGTAACAACCCTTGTTGTTCAACAGCTGCTGCAGGTGAACCCCAGGCAAGCAGGGCCTGGAGTGAACCTCAGCAGACCTACAGCAGAGGGGCCAGACTGTCAGAAGGAAAACCAAGAAGCAGAAATAACCTCATCATCAACAAACAGAACGTCAATCTGAAAGATTTGAGACCCAATCTGAAAGCCAGCAACTACAAAGTCGACAGGTGGATAAATCCTTAAGGATGGGAAGAAACCGGAGCAAAAAGGATGAAAACACCCGAAACCAGAGCACCTCTCCTCCTAAAAGGGATCACAACTCCTCGCCAGCAAGGGAACAAGGTTGGATGGAGAATGAGTGTGATGAAATGACAGAATCAAAATTCAGAAGGTGGGTAGTAAGAAACTTCTGTGAACTTAAAGAACATGTTCTAACCAAATGCAAAGAAACTAAGAACCTTGAAAAAAGATTTGACGAAATGCTAACAAGAATGGACAAAATAGAAAGGAATATAAGTGAATTGATGGAGCTGAAAACTGCAACACGAGAACTTCGTGAAGCATGCACAAGTATCAACAGCCGAATTGACCAAGCAGAAGAAAGGATATCAGAGGTCGAAGATCAACTCAATGAAATAAAACGGGAAGGCAAGACTGGAGAAAAAAGGGTAAAAAAGAATGAACAAAGTCTCCAAGAAATGTGGGACTATGTGAAAAGACCTAATCTACGTTTGATAGGCGTACCCGAATGCGACGAAGAGAATGAATCCAAGCTGGAAAATACTCTGCAGGATATTATCCAGGAAAACTTCCCCAACCTAGCAAGGCAGGCAAACATTCAAGTCCAGGAAATACAGAGAACACCACAAAGATATTCGTCAAGAAGAGCAACCCCAAGGCACATAATCGTCAGATTCACCAGGGTCGAAATGAAGGAGAAAATACTAAGGGCAGCCAGAGAGAAAGGTCGGGTTACCCACAAAGGGAAGCCCATCAGACTCACAGCAGATCTCTCAGCAGAAACCCTACAAGCCAGAAGAGAATGGGGGCCAATATTCAACATCCTTAAAGAAAAGAACTTTCAATCCAGAATCTCCTATCCAGCCAAACTAAGCTTCATAAGTGAAGGAAAAATAAAATCCTTTGGGAACATGCAAGTACTCAGAGATTTCGTCACCACCAGGCCAGCTCTACAAGAGCTCCTGAAAGAGGCTCTACACATATAAAGGAACAACAAGTACCAGCTCAACTAAAGGGCAAAACAGCCAGCTAGCACCAAAATGGCAGTATCAAATTCACACATAACAATATTAACCCTAAATGTAAATGGACTAAATGCCCCAATCAAAAGACACAGACTGACAAATTGGATAAAAAGACAAAACCCATCGGTGTGCTGTATCCAGGAAACCCATCTCACATGCAAGGATACACAAAGGCTCAAAATAAAGGGATGGAGGAAGATTTACCAAGCAAATGGAGAGCAAAAAAAAGCAGGAGTTGCAATTCTCATCTCTGATAAATTAGACTTTAAAGCAACAAAGATCATAAGAGACAAAGAGGGACATTACATAATGGTAAAAGGATCAATGCAATAAGAAGAGCTAACGATCCTAAATATATACGAACCCAATACAGGAGCACCCAGATACATAAGGCAAGTTCTTAATGACTTACAAAGGGACTTAGACTCCCACACAATAATAGTGGGAGACTTTAACACCCCATTGTCAACATTAGACAGATCAACCAGACAGAAAATTAACAAGGATATCCAGGACTTGAACTCAGACCTGGACCAAGCAAACCTAATAGACATTTACAGAACTCTCCACCCAAAATCCACAGAATATACATTCTTCTCAGCACCACATCACACCTACTCTAAAATTGACCACATAATTGGGAGTAAATCACTCCTCAGCAAATGCAAAAGAACGGAAATCGTAACAAACAGTCTCTCAGACCACAGTGCAATCAAGTTAGAACTCAGAATTCAAAAACTAACTCAGAACCGCACAGCTTCATGGAAACTGAACAACTTGCTTTTGAATGTTGACTGGATAAACAATGAAATGAAGGCAGAAATAAAGATGTTCTTCGAAACCAACGAGAATGAAGACACAACATACCAAAATCTCTGGGACACATTTAAAGCAGTATCTAGAGGAAAATATATAGCAATAAGTGCCCACATGAGAAGCAAGGAGAGATCAAAAATTGACGCCCTATCGTCAAAACTGAAAGAGCTAGAGGAGCAAGATCAAAAAAACTCAAAGTCTAGCAGAAGACAAGAAATAGCTAAGATCAGAGCAGAACTGAAGGAGATAGAGACACAAAAAACCCTTCAAAAAATCAATAAATCCAGGAGCTGGTTTTTTGAAAAGATCAACAAAATAGACAGACCACTAGCCAGATTAATAAAAAAGAAAAGAGAGAATAACCAAATTGATGCAATAAAAAACGATAAAGGGGATATCACCACAGATTCCACAGAAATTCAAACCATCATCAGAGATTATTACAAACAACTCTATGCACACAAACTAATAAACCTGGAAGAAATGGATAAATTCCTGGACACTTGCCTCCTGCCAAGCCTAAACCAGGAAGAAGCCGAAACCCTGAACAGACCCATAACAAGGTCTGAAGTTGAGGCAGCAATTAAGAGCTTACCACCCAAAAAAAGCCCAGGTCCAGATGGGTTCACAGCTGAATTCTACCAGACATACAAAGAGGAGCTGGTACCATTTCTTCTGAAACTATTCCAAACAATACAAAAAGAGGGAATTCTTCCCAAATCATTTTATGAGACCAACATCATCCTGATTCCAAAACCCGGCAGAGACTCAACAAGAAAAGAAAACTTCAGGCCAATATCCATGATGAACATAGATGCAAAAATCTTCAATAAAATACTGACAAGCCAATTGCAACAGCACATCAAAAAGCTTATCCACCATGATCAAGTAGGCTTCATCCCGGGGATGCAAGGCTGGTTCAACATACGCAAGTCTATAAACATAATTCACCACATAAACAGAACCAAAGACAAAAACCACATGATTATCTCAATTGATGCAGAGAAGGCCTTTGACAAAATTCAACAGCCCTTTATGCTAAAAACACTCAGTAAGCTAGGTATCAATGGAACGTATCTCAAAATAATAAAAGCTATTTATGACAAACCAACAGCCAATATCATACTGAATGGGCAAAAACTGGAAGCATTCCCCTTGAAATGTGGCACCAGACAAGGATGCCCGCTCTCACCACTGCTATTCAATATAGTATTAGAAGTTCTAGCCAGAGCAATCAGGCAAGAAAAAGAAATAAAGGGCATTCAAATAGGAAAGGAGGAAGTCAAATTGTCTCTATTTGCAGACGACATGATTGTATATCTAGAAGACCCCATCGTCTCAGCCCCAAACCTCCTGAAACTGATCAGCAAGTTCAGCAAAGTCTCAGGATACAAAATCAATGTGCAAAAATCACATGCATTCCTATACACCAGTAACAGACTTAAAGAGAGCCAAATCAAGAACAAACTTCCATTCACAATTGCCACAAAGAGAATAAAATACCTAGGAATACAACTAACAAGGAATGTAAAGGACCTCTTCAAGGAGAACTACAAGCCACTGCTCAACGAAATAAGAGAGGACACAAACAGATGGAGAAACATCCCATGTTCATGGTTAGGAAGAATCAATATCGTGAAAATGGCCATACTGCCCAAAGTAATTTACAGATTCAACGCTATCCCCATCAAGCTACCAATGACCTTCTTTGCAGAACTGGAAAAAACCACCTTAAACTTCATATGGAACCAAAAGAGAGCCCGCATAGCCAAGTCAATTCTAAGCAAAAAGAACAAAGCGGGGGGCATCACACTACCAGACTTCAAACTATACTACAAGGCTACAGTAATCAAAACAGCATGGTACTGGTACCAAAACAGAGATATAGACCAATGGAACAGAACAGAGGTCTCGGAGGCAACACAACATATCTACAACCATCTGATCTTTGACAAACCAGACAAAAACAAGCAATGGGGAAAGGATTCCCTGTTCAATAAATGGTGTTGGGAAAGCTGGCTAGCCATGTGCAGAAAGCAGAAACTGGACCCCTTCCTGACACCTTACACTAAAATTAACTCCAGATGGATTAAAGACTTAAACATAAGACCTAACACCATAAAAACCCTAGAAGAAAATCTAGGCAAAACCATTCAGGACGTAGGTGTAGGCAAGGACTTCATGACCAAAACGCCAAACGCATTGACAACAAAAGCCAAAATAGACAAATGGGACCTAATCAAACTCCACAGCTTCTGCACAGCAAAAGAAACAATCATTAGAGTGAATCGGCAACCAACAGATTGGGAAAAAATTTTTGCAGTTTACCCATCTGACAAAGGGCTGATATCCGTAATTTACAAAGAACTAAAGCAGATTTACAAGAAAAAAACTAACAAGCCCATTCAAAAGTGGGCAAAGGATATGAACAGACACTTCTCAAAAGAAGACATACGTGAGGCCAACAAACATATGAAAAAATGCTCATCATCACTGGTCATCAGAGAAATGCAAATCAAAACTACACTGAGATACCATCTCACGCCGGTTAGAATGGCGATCATTAAAAAATCTGGAGACAACAGATGCTGGAGAGGATGTGGAGAAATAGGAACACTTTTGCACTGTTGGTGGGAGTGTAAATTAGTGCAACCATTGTGGAAGACAGTGTGGCGATTCCTCAAGGACCTAGAAATAGAAATTCCATTTGACCCAGCAATCCCATTACTGGGTATATATCCAAAGGATTACAAATCGTTCTACTATAAGGACACGTGTACACGAATGTTCATTGCAGCACTGTTTACAATAGCAAAGACCTGGAACCAACCCAAATGCCCATCGACGATAGACTGGATAGGGAAAATGTGGCACATATACACCATGGAATATTATGCAGCCATCAGAAACGATGAGTTTGGGTCCTTTGTAGGGACATGGATGAACCTGGAAACCATCATTCTCAGCAAACTGACAGAAGAGCAGAAGATCAAACACCGCATGTTCTCACTCATAGGCGGGTGTTAAACAATGAGAACACATGGACACAGGGAGGGGAGCACTACACACTGGGGTCAGTTGGGGGGAAATAGGGGAGGGAGGGTGGGGGGTGGGAAGCTGGGGAGAGATAGCAAGGGGAGAAATGCCAGATGTAGGTGATGGGGAGGAAGGCAGCAAATCACACTGCCACGTGTGTTCCTATACAACAATTTTGCATGTTCTTCACATGTACCCCAAAATGTAAAATGCAATAAAATAAATAAATGGGGAAAAAAAAAATTAAAAGCCACTCATCTACACACATTCACCCCTTGGATACTCAAGAAGAATCTTGATGTAATAGTAAAAGAACATTTTTGTCTACTTAGTTACATGTTTACTGTAGGACCCAGAATAAAAGAAGTGTTTAATTAGTAATAAAATATTAAATCATCTCTTCAATTTTGATTCATTTATTTTTCCTACTGCTTTTACTTTTAGATCCATCTCTAAATCTCTTATTCCTTTCCTCATTCCAATGATATGTTATATTTCAAACTAACAGACATTATCAAGTATCTTTCAGTGTTATACAATAGTGGTGAAATGCTCCCCTAGAAACAAAGTAATTAATATTCTTAGCTATCATATTTACTACTCAGTTTCTATTGCATTAAGTCAGACTGCTTTGAAGATAAATGCAAATTAATTTTCTCATTGCCTCACAATTTAGAATTCTGACTCTGATGTAATCAAATAAGCTCCTATGGAAACACAGTTTTAGTTGCTCAACTTGATTTTTTTTTTCAACAAAATAGCTTCATAAATACCACAAGCAAATGTTTAGTTCTCATATTTCAATATCTTTGGAATAAAAGTGCTCTATTACTGAAAATGTGCAGACTTTACAAAATAAGGGAAAAAATGAAAAAATAAAATGATTTTCAAAGGGTCAATTTAAGCCCAAACTGCTTAAGTATACAGAGCAATCTATTTCAATTACTTCAAGCAGTGAGTAAAGGCACACCTGGTGCTGTCTCTAGGCCAATGCACTCCAGTTAGCAGGTGTGAATTAATGTTTGCTAGCACTGATTTCCCAATGGGAGTCCCTGCTTCACTTTTTTTTTAGCTTCTTTACTAAATGAGCACACATTCCTATTTCTATGAAAGTAATGAGCACTTCTTTCTATATTACAATTTGTTCAATTAAAGTGCACATATTCTCAGCATCAGCTACTCCCTAAAGCCTATACTAATTTTAAAAAACACTTTGATTATCAAGTTCTTCTTTTAAATCATAATAAGCTACTAAAATTATATGTAATGGTCCTGACCAATCAGTGGCTTTACAAGACCTACCCACCCAACTGCTCAACACTTACCAGTTGTTTTTTCAGTTTTCAGGTGAATTAAGAATCAGTTCATTGGGTGGTGACCTGAAATCACCATCTAATGTAACTGACTAAAAACTGGACCTGTAACCTTTATCTTCAGGGTGTGAGATTGTGGGAAACTGAGGAATTATTTTCCTTCATCCTGGCTCAAACGGACTATAAAGAAAAATGTCTTTACCTTCCCATGCTCCTAATTATCCATTGATAAATTGATATTAGATTAGATGCAAGATGCACAATTAACCTTAAGGTTGTGATCTCTTAAAATAAGCACTGACTTAACTTCTGACCATATTCTCTCATGCAATGTATCGATGTTAAGCATGACATTTTCTTGCATACATTTCACGGAGAGGAGTGTAGCTTCATGTCTGAAAGCAAGAGAGAGACAAGGCTGCCACCTCACCAAAGGTAGATAATGAATTTTTCACTACATGAGTCCTGCATTATATGATGAGGGAATAAATTGTTCAAAAAAACCAAAGCTGCATAGAATGGAAAAAAATGCAGATATTTTAGATTAATAATTCAACACAATATGATATAAAGAGCAATCAGTGAAGAATTAATAGAAATATGTTTGACAGTTGCAAAATAATTTTGCTTAATGCTTTGAATCCTGTAGACATCAACATTTTTAATTTATTCATTTATTCAGCACATATTATTGAGTATCTTGATGTTCCAGATGCCATGCTGATTAGTGTGGAAAGTAACTGTGACCCAATGAGCAGCTCAGGCTTGCTGTTTTTCTCATGTCTCTTTTTTAAAATTCCCAGTGATTTAAATTCTCATGATTATTTTCATTTTAAGAACCTGTTTCTACAGTACTGTCACCATCAATAGCTTTTAACTTACAAGAGATTCCCTTCTTTTAGCTTCTCACAGATTCAGGTATGGAACAGAATCTCATACAAGCCATTGGTATATCCTAGACTTTATGAAATTTTGGCCAGATGGAGTTTTATCTCAAAGGGAGGACAACAACTTAACTCTTAGACAATTTGATCATAAACATCCTCCTTGTTGTGCAACTTATTTTCCTCCCCTCCACAATCTTCCTTCCTCTTTATCCTCTCTCATTAGTAGTTCTCCCAAGTCAACTCCAAAATTTTCACTTGTTTCTTGTACAGTGTCCATTAGATATTTCTATTCAAACCAACCCAGGCTCTCAGAGTCTCATTTTTTACAATTTATAAATTTACATGACCTCATAAAAGTCTTTTGTACTTAAAAAAAAAAACACTTTTAAGTTCAAAAGTACCTGTGAAGGTTTGTTACTACAGGTAAACTTGTGTTGTAGAAGTTTGATGCACAGATTGTTTCATCACCAGGTATTAAGCCTAGTATCCATTAGTTATTTTTCCTGATCCTCTCCCTTCTCCCCCACTCCATCCTCCCACTCTCAAATATGCCCCCATGTGTTTTGTTTTCCTTTATGTGTCCATATATTCTCATAATTTAGCTCCCACTTATAAATAAGACCATATAGTATTTGTTCTCCTGTTCCTGTGTTAGTTTGCTAAGGTTAATGGCCTCCACCCAATTCATGTGCCTGCAAAAGACATGATTTTATTGGTTTTTGTAGTTTCAGAGTATTTCATGGTGGATATGTATCACATTTTCTTTATCTAGTCTATCACTGATGGACATTTAGGTTTATTCCATGTATTTTCTAATGTGAATAGTGCTGCAATGAACACATGTGTGCATGTGACTTTATAATAGAATGATTTATATTCCTTTGGATATATATGCAGTCATGCGATTGCTGCGTTGAACAGTATTTCTGGCTCTAAATCTTTAAGGAATCACCATGCTGTCTTCCACAATGGTTGAACTAACATGCACTCCCACCAACAGTGTATAAGCATTCCTTTTTCTCCACAACCTTGCCAGCATCAGTTATTCTTTGAATTTTTACTAGTAGCCATTCTGACTGGTATGAGATATCACATTCTGATTTTGATTTGCATTTCTCTAATGATCAGTGATGTTTAGCTTTTTTTTCATATGATTGTTGGCTGCATGTATGTCTGCTTTTGAAAAGTATCTTCTCATGTCCTTTGCCCATTTTAATGGAATTGTTTTTTCTTGTAAGTTTGTTTAAGTTGCTTATAGATGCTGGATATTAGACCTTTGTCAGATACTTAGAAAACCCCAGTGTCAGTCCAAAAGCTTTTTAAGCTGATAAACAACTTAAGCAAAGTTTCAGGATACAAAATCATTGTGCAAAAATCATTAATATTCCCATACACCAACAAGAGGCAAGTCGAAAGTTAAATAAGGAATATAATCCCATTCATAATTGCTATAAAAATAATAAAATAGGAATATAGCTAACAAGGTAGATAAATATCTCTACAAGAAGTACAAAACACTGCTCTAAGAAATCAGAGTTGACACAAAGAAATGGAAAAACATTCCATGCTTATGGATAGAAAGAATCAATGTCATAAAAATGGCCACGCTGGCCAAAGCACTTTGTAGATTTAATGGAATTCCTATTAAACTGCCATTTAGATTCTTTACAGAACTAGAAAAAACTATTTTAAAATTCATATTGAACCAAAAAACAGACTGAATAGCCAAGGCAATTGCAAGCAAAAAACAAAGCTGAAGGCATCATGCCACTTGACTTCAAACTATATTAAAGGGCTGCATAACCAAAACAGCATGATACTAGCACAAAAACAGACACATAGAACAGACACAGAAACCAATAAAACAGAATAGGTAACCCAGAAATAAGGTTGCACATCTACAATCACATGATTGTCTCTTGTACTTATTTACGGTCTATCTCTGCCACCAATTTCTGGACCCAGATGACCACTGATACGCTTTTCTACTGTAGACTAGAATTAAAATTGAGGTTCATGTAAATAGATGAACATATTGCATCATCTTTTGTGCCTGGCTTCTTTTGCTCACACAGTGTTTTTAAAAAAATTATTATTATTCTTTAAGTTCTGGGATGCATTGCAGAACATGCAGGTTTGTTACATAGGTATATATGTGCCATGGTGGTTTGCTGCACCCATCAACCTGTCATCTACATTAGGTATTTCTCCTAATGGTATCCCTCCCCTAGCCCCACACCCCCCCAGTGTGTAATGATCCCCTCCATGCATCCATGTGTTCTCATTGTTCAACTCCCACTTATGAGTGAGAACATGCAGTATTTGGTTTTCTGTTCTTGTGTTGGTTTGCTGAGAATGATGGTTTCCAGCATCATCCATGGCCCTGCAAAGGACACGAACTCATCTTTTTTTATGACTGCATAGTATCTCACAGTGTATATGTGCCGCATTTTCTTTATCCAGTCTATCACTGATGGGCATTTGGGATGGTTCAAGTCTTTGCAATTGTGAATAGTGCTGCAATATACATACATGTGCATGTGTCTTTATAGTAGAATGATTTATAATCCTTTGGGTATATAACCAGCAATGGGATTGCTGGGTCAAATGGTATTTCTGGTTCTAGACTTTTGAGGAATCACCACACTGTCTTCCACAATAGTTGAACTAATTTACACTCCTACAAACAGTGTAAAATCATCTCTATTTCTCCACATCCTGACTTTTAAATGATTGCCATTCTAACTAGTGTGAGATGGTATCTCATTGTGGTTTTGATTTGCATTTCTCTAATGATCAGTGATGATGAGCTGTTTTTCATATGGTAGTTGGCTGCATAACTGTCTTCTTTTGAGAAGTGTCTGTTCATATCCTTCCCTTACTTTTTGATGGGGTTGTTTGTTTTTTTCTGGTAAATTTGTTTAAGTTCCTTGTAGATTCTGGATATTGGCCCTTTGTCAGATGAACAGATTGCAAAGATTTTCTTCCATTCTGTAGGTTGCCTGTTCAATCTGATGACTATTTCTTTTGCTGTGCAGAAGCTTTTTAGTTTAATTAGATTCCATTTTTCTATTTTGACTTTTATTGTCATTGCTTTTGGTGTTCTAGCCATGAAGTCTTTGCCCATGCCTATGTCCTGTATGGTATTGCCTAGGTTTTCTTCTAGGGTTTTTATTATGTTAGGTCTTATGTTTAAATCTTTTTTTTTTTTTTTTTTTTTTTTTTG
>NW_022436956.1:30496068-30532312 GCF_009761245.1 Sapajus apella | reverse complement strand
TTTGAGATGGAGTTTCGCTCTTGT
This sequence comes from Sapajus apella, assembly GCF_009761245.1. NCBI lineage: Eukaryota > Metazoa > Chordata > Mammalia > Primates > Cebidae > Sapajus > Sapajus apella. The sequence continues at coordinate 30,532,288 of NW_022436956.1, read as the reverse complement.
TACCCAGGCTGGAGTGCAATGGCACGATCTCGGCTCACCGCAACCTCCGCCTCCTGGGTTCAGGCAATTCTCCTGCCTCAGCCTCCTGAGTAGCTGGGACTACAGGCACGCGCCACCATGCCCAGCTAATTTTTTGTATTTTTAGTAGAGACGGGGTTTCACCGTGTTGACCAGGATGGTCTCGATCTCTTGACCTCGTGATCCACCCGCCTCCGCCTCCCAAAGTGCTGGGATTACAGGCGTGAGCCACCGCACCCGGCTATGTTTAAATCTTTAATCCATCTGGCATTAATTTTTGTATAAAGTGTAAGGAAGGGGTCCAGTTCTAGTTTTCTGCATATGACTAGCCAGTATTCCCAACACCATTTATTAAGTAGGGAATCATTTCCCCATTGTTTGTTTTTGTCACATTTGTCAAAGATCAGATAATTATAGATGTGTGGCATTATTTCTGAGGCCTCTGATCTGTTCTATTGGTGTATGTGTATAAATATACATATATATTTATATATATATGTATATTTATATACATATATATATATATGTTTTGGTACCAGTATCATGATGTTTTGGTTACTGCAGCTTTGTAGTGTACTTTGAAGTCAGGTAGCATGATGCCTCCTGCTTTGTTCTTTCTGTGTCAGATTTTCTTGGCTATACAGGCTTTTTTTTGGATTCATATGAAATTTAAAGCAGTTTTTTCTAATTCTGTGAAGAAAGTCAATGGTAGCTTAATGGGGATAGCGTTGAATCTGTAAATCACTTTGGGAAGCATGGCCATTTTGATTCTTCCTATCCATGCCAATTACAAGTTCTGAAATTGAGGTGGTAATTAATAGCCTACCAAACAAAAACGCCCAGGACCAGGCAGATTCACAGCCAAATTCTACCAGAGATAAAAAGAGGAGCTTGTACTATTTTTTCTGGAAATATTCCAAACAATATAAAAGAGGGACTCCTCCCTAATTCATTTTATAAGTCCAGAATTATCTTGATACCAAAACTTGGCAGAGACATGACAAAAAAAAATTTCAGGCCAATATCCCTGATGAACATCGATGTGAAAATCCTCAATAAAATACTGGCAAACCAAATCTAGCAGCACATCAAAAAGTTTATACACCATAATCATGTCGGCTTCATCACTGGGATGCAGTGCTGGTTCCACATAAGCAAATCAATAAACATAATCCATCATAGAAACAGAACCAATGACAAAAACCACATGACTATCTCAATACATGCAGAGAAGGCCTTCGATAATATTCAACACCCCTTCATGCTAAAAACTCTCAATAAACTAGGTATTGATGGAACATATCTCAATATAACAAGAGCTATTTATGACAAACCCACAGTTAATATCATACTGGGCAAAAGCTGGAAGCATTCTCTTTGAAAACTGGCACAAGTAAAGTATGCCCTCTCTCACTACTTCTATTCAGCACAATATCGGAAGTTCTGGCCGGGGCAATCAGGCCAGAGAAAGAAATAAATGATATTCAAATAGGAAGAGAGAAAGTCAAATTATTTCTGTTTGCAGACTACATGATTGTACATTTAGAAAATCCTATTGTCTCAGCCCAAAATCTCCTCAAGCAAAGTCTCAGCAATTTCAGCAGTCTCAGAATTCCTATACACCAATAATAGACAGCCAAATCATGAGTGAACTCCTCTTCACAATTGCAACAAATAGGATAAAATACCTACGAATACAAATTACAAAGGATATGAAAGACCTCTTCAAGGAGAACTACAAGTCACTGCTTAAGGAAATAAGAAAGAACACAAACAAATGGAAAAACATTCAAATAATGTTTTCTATAGTCGCTGTGTTACATATGTAGTAATTCATTCCTTTTTATTGGAGGTATATGTTATGGATATACTATAATTTGTTTAAAAATTCATTCATCTGTTGTTGAGCATTTAGGTTATTTTCAGTTATTGGCTATTATGAACATAGTTTCTCCCAGTAGCCCCATCTTTCCATGCACATAAGTAAGTTCTCATTCCTGTTAGGTAATAGCATGGAAATGAAAGGGAAAGGCTATATGGTCAGTGTATGTTTACTGTATAATAAACTGTGAAAGATTTTTCCAAATGGATTGTGTACTTTTACCTTTGCAGCAGTGATGTACAAGGGTGTTGGTTCTTTTGCATCAACAAAAGAATATGGTAATACTACTACTACCATGTAGTATTATCAGTCTTTATCATGTTATTTTAGCCACTAAACATGCAGTAGTATCTCATAATTTTGTGTTTCTCTAATGACTAATGATATTAAATATCTTTTGCATGCCCTGACTCCTCATATTTTGTCTTCCTTTGTAAAGTGTCTGCTCGAATTTTTGTCAATATCTTAATTTGCATGTTTGTCATCTTCCAGTTAATATGTAGTACAAATACTTTCAGTATGGGGTCTAATATTTCAGAATATTTCAGAATATTCGGTATTCTCTTGGTCATGTTTTATAGTTTTAATGTGCATGTTTAGATCTTGTCAAATTTATTTTTGGCAAATGCTCACCTATTGAGATGATTGTGTATGCATTTTATGCTTTATTTAGCTAATATGCTGAATGATTTTTTGAAGGTTAAAATGAACTTGCACTATTGGAATAGACAGTATTTGTTCATGGCACATTCTTGTCATATATTGTTAAATTTGATCTGCTTACGTTTAAAAATTTTTTTTTTAATTTTAAAAAATTGTTGCGTTTCTAATGAAACTAAAAAAATTCATGTTCATTGTTCATTGGAAGATACTGATCTGTAGTTTGTTTTCTTGTAACATCTTTGTTTGGTGTCAGAGTAATACTTGCATCACAAAATGATTCAGAAAGCATTCTTGGTAAATATTTAACATCTGTAGATATTTACGCTGTCCTGAAAGCAAAGGTGAGGTTTCTGGATAAGGACCAATCTATTATTTACAACAGATAATTGGGCTTGCATGTTTTGGAATATTTGTACAGAAAAGAAATGGAATATTTGCACTACCAGAGAAGAGCTCATAAATTATAAATCTGGGAATTTATATGAACTACAAACAGCCCAGTTACCACCTGTGTCTCCTAAGACACAGACAAACCTAGAGAAAGTGGAGAAAATGAATCTTCGTGATATAAACAAATCTCTGAGAAATGAATAAGAAGGAGGTCCCAAGTTTACAACTCTTCAGAATATAAACAAATGACCCAGTGCTTCTTTCTTCTCTGAAATGTAAATCTTTTCTCTGAGTCTAATACTTTTAAAATGTGAAGCACTAATAGGTCTAGGGAACAAAAGTGGGTATTTTCAGTCTTTGTACCTTGTCAAATTCTCTTGCTCAGAAGGCTGGAACCCTTCACTAAGAAATACTGAAAGGATTAGCTTCCACATTTCTTTTCCTATGTTTTCTGAAAGGATTTAGGTAGGATATATATTATTTCTTCCTTAAACATTGGGCATAATTCACCACCAGTAAAGGCATTAAAACCTGATGTTTACTTTGTGGAACATTGTAAATTAAAAACTTAAATTTAGTTTGTCAATTGTATAATTTCTTTTTTTTTTTGAATTGAGAATGTAATTTGCATGATTTAAAGTTCTCATTTAAAGTGCACAATTCAATGTTTATTTAGCATATTAACATAGTGTATAATTATCATCATAATCTAAATTTAAAACATTTTATTAATACTTGAGGAAACCTTATACTCCTCATGCTCACTCTCAATTTTTTTCCTCAACCTTCAAGCCTATGCAGCCCTAATCTATCTCCTCTGCATAAATTTAATAAATGTGGCCATTTCATATAAATGTGATAATATATGTATGATCTTGTGATTTCTTTTATTTAGCATAGTGTTTTTGAAATTCATCCATGTTAGTGAATTTATTAGTATGCAAACTACCATTCCATTGTATATCACATTTTGTTTACCCATTCATCTGTTGGCTATTGTGTGGCACTGGCCTTTTGGTTATTACAAATAATGCTGCACTGGCATTCATGTACATTTTTTTGTGTGAATATATATTTTTTATTTCTCCTGGCACAAAATTGTTGAGTCATATGGTAATTTTATCTTTAATCTTTTGTGGAATTGCCAGCTTGTTTTCCAAAGTGGTCATACCATTTTACATTCCAGCATGCAATGTATGAGGGCTCTTAATCTCTCCATATCGTCACCAACTCTTGTTATCAACTGTCTTTTCTATTATAACTACCTTAGTAAGTATAAAGTGATAAGTCATTGTGGCATTTTTGTCAATGTAAATACAATATAAATGCATTTCTACCAATGTAAATGCAAAAGTTTTTATGTGTTGAGCAACTTTTCATGTGTTATTATTTATTTTTATTGTTATTTTTGTTATTTATTTATTTATTTATTTATTTTGAGACAGAGGCTTACTCTCTCACCAGGCTGGAGTGCAGTGGCATGATCTCAACTCACTGCAACCTCTACCTCTTGGGTTCAAGTGATTCTCCTGCCTCAGCCTCCTGAGTAGCTGGGACTATAGGCGTGTGCCACCATGCCCAGCTAATTTTTGTATTTTTAGTAGAGACGGGGTTTCACCATGTTGGCCAGGATGGCCTCAATCTCTTGACCTGATGACCTGCCCACCTTGGCCTCCCAAAGTACTGGGATTACAGGTGTGAGCCACCACCCAGCCTAATAATTATTTAAATATCTTCTTTGTTAAAATATCTATTCAAATCTTGGCTGATTTTTTAATTGAGTTGCTTAAAAAAAATAACTGAGTTGTAACAATTCTTTATATATTCTGCAAGCAGCTCTAGACTGCAAACAGTTCAGAACTCCATCAAAGAGACACAATGAGAAAGCTTGCATAGAGTGAATGTGAAAGCAAGGCAAAGAAAATATTTTACTGGTCAAAGTAGCTTAAAAAAAATTAAACAAGCTAAATATAGTAGAGATTATTTGAGCCAAGAAGAATTCATGAAATAGACATAACTCAGAACCAGTGGAGGTTCAGAGAGCTCTGCTGTAGCAGCATGAGCAGTGGGGTCTCATAGGCTGAACACAGAAGCAAAGTAAATAAACTACTTAACTGGTTACATTGAGGCATTTGCCTTATTTGGGCATAATCTAATGGAAAGTTCCTGGTTATATAACTAAAGGCCAGTTGACTGTGGTTGGTTAAGCTTCAGTTTCCTTTTACTGTTTATATAGAATTGAGTTTTGGTTTGCTTGTGGCAGCACCCATGGCACTAGAGCTGTCTCAGTCTAATGGCCTCCCAGTTAATTATTGAAACACTTTATTTGAATGATCCTAGTGAAAAGTTCCTAGTTCCACTTAGAGGTTTGTTGGCAGTTTCTGATGGGTTAAGATGAAGTTTGGCTTACCTAGAATGTGACTGTTTTTATTGAGTTAGATCTCAGTTTGCTTATGCAGGATATCAGGGCACTGGAGCTGCCTCTATTTAATAGTCTACCAATTAATTACTTCAATGGGCTGTCTACTCTCACTTCAGCCTTGGTCTGTGGGTGCCACATTTTTGTGTTTACCAATACCTGCTACATTTGATACACTGTGGACTCGCATTCCTGTCCTGAGCTCAAGGCTGTCAGTCTCTTCAAGTTTTAGGCAGTCCTTCTAGAAAAGGAAAACCTCATAGTTAGTTTACATCTCTGAGCTTCTTTTTTTTCTCAGATACTGGCCAAATAAGTGTGCACAACTTTATTGGCATATTGCTGCCTTCCTACTGATTATTTAAAATTTTTCCCTCGGTTTTACTAGTTACTCTCAAGAAGTTACTTTCAAGAAATTTAATAGAAAACATCTAGCCCATTGTTACTGAAAATAGACATTTCACTTACTTGAATTCATATTATCTTTGTATGTTATATATGACTTCCTAAGTGGTCTTATATCTTTTTTCTTCCAGGTGGGTATAAGTAAATTAACAAGTGTGAGCTCTGAACCCAGATTGCTGTGTTGTTTTCTTGGCTGTGCTATACTGCAACTAGCTATGTGACATTCCCCAAGCTACTTAAATCTCTATGCCTCATTTTCTTCATGAGGTTGTTTAGATAATTAAATAAATTAATACAAATTAAGCCCTGAGATTATTGTCTACCACATTTTAAGTGCATGAAAGTCATTAGTTTTTATTGTTAGGTACAAGTTTACATTAAATTCAGCCTAACTTAAAGTAGAATCAATAGATGATTTCCACGTAGTGGGCAAGAAAGCTCATTTTACTATCATTGAAATAGCCTAGTGAATAGTTAATTTTTTGGTTTTACTTATTTATTTGTTCACTCTATGCATCACCAAAAATTTCTAGATGCTAATGTTGTATATTATGCATTGTTTTAATTTCTCCAGGGAACTGAATGTATTACAAATAAGTGTTTTCATTTATTCCAACTAACTCTTTTCCCATGGCTTATAATATCTTGGTTGCAGGTGTCTGTATATCATCTAGCACCCCTTCCTGAATAGTCAATGCTGAAGGTTAAAGAAAACCTTCATGATACAGTTTCTTTATTTGCCTGCTTTCTGTCTTAGTAATTTATGAGGAAAAAATCATAATAAACTAACAACAACCTGGGTATTTTCTCCATTTCTCGTCTTTCATATAGACAATGCATATCTCTGATTTGAGTTGCAACTCTTAATTCCTATCTGTAATCAGGAAAAGTCTTGTGCTTTCTTCTACCAACGATCACAAATATGAGAATTAAAGATGGCTATTGAAGACAATAGACATACAAGGACATATCTCAAAATGTGACAAAATGGATCATAAAAACAGAAAAGATTAATGTCATTTTTCTTTCATTTTTTTTCCTAACAGGTACTGTGTAGATCAATGCAATGGACATAGAGTTATGTTGTTTATATGTTCTTTTCAGCAAATTTAATTAAGAGACTGAATTTTATATAATAGTTTTATATTGAAAAAACTTCTTCCCAGGCAACAAAAATTTTCACTCAGGAAGAACTCATTTGCAAACTTCTACATATCTTTAAACAATGAACTTTCCCTGAAATAAAGATAAAACCTAATATGCATCCTATGTGTATTCCCAGGTCTTCTGAACAAAAAATTCCTGGGCTTTGTTTTAAGTTCTGTATAAAATATACATCTTCAGAAATGCTCTTCTGAATGATTGTTGGTGGAAAATATTTTTGTAGGCATGTCAAAGATTAAAAGCATATCTGAAATTACAAAGATATGGATGATCTGACATTTTCTTCAGGTTATTACCTCTTCCAAATAATTTTTTTATTACTGGCCTGGGTTTGCGATAGCATGCATGTGCAATAGCAATATTGAAAAATGTCAGCCAGAACAGTAGGTGCTACTCAATTAATTTTAACTTTATATGTTTTCAAATTAAGAGAAAACATTTTATTTTTTCCTGAAATTGGCATTCATGAGATATTACTAGTGAAAAAACACTCCATTTTTCCCCTAAAAAATCTTTGTCTTTGTTGTAAAAGTGCCAAATCTCGAGAGCGATTATTCAGGGGCTACTTGTTTTACATCTGAAATGTGTGACAATTTATTGTACCAGTCAGTGTCCTTCCAGTTGCATGTGACAGATATATAACTAGGGAAAAAGAAACAGTGTTTTGTTTTGTTTTTTGCTCACTCTACGAAGATGCAGGGAAATTCTAGCTGTAGCCATGCCTGGGATGTGAATGGGAAGAGGGTGGGAAAAACTCCAAGATACTATCCTTCAATTTCTTATCTTCTGCTCTCTCTTGAAACATTCATTTTTTCCCTCTGTAAAATGGCATCCAAGTATGTCAAGCTGGAGCTCCAGACTTGCATCTTTTAGTTTTTTTCCCTCAGCAGACACTGACAACTACTTTCCTTGATCTCACAGTAAAATATCTAAGGGAAATGCTGCTTGATTCAGCTTGGGTCAGGAGGTTAGCCTTAGGCAATTACAGTTTTCCAGTTGGGAAGGCATCACTCCCCCTTGCCAGGTCACCTTAGGAGGAAGACTTTGTCATCATTCAGCAGAAGAGATGTCCACTGTGACTAAGGGGTTTTCTGGTTCTTCACTTATTTAAATTAACAGTATTAAGTGGACATACATTTCTTTTCATTACCTACCTCTTGTAAATTTTTACATTTTCATGTTCTCACTTTTAAAAAAGTGCTTAAGAGCTATGCACATATTTGTCCATTTTGCTTTTCAAGGGTCAGTGTGGCAATCCATGTTTAATTGGGCAGCAGAAACTTGGAAATGCTAATGATAAAGCAGCAGAATGGCAGCTGTGAGCTTGAATCTCACATCTTAAACTCCAGCATGGGAAGCTGCCTGTCTCATAGAGTTAGCTGTGTATGCCCATGCTTCCCTCTCTCAGAGGAACTATCTAGACTTGCTTGTTGCTTCAGGCAGTGTTCTGAAACTTTTTAGATTATAAACAACAACTGGCAAGTTTGTTAAGAATACAGGTTAACTGGCCCTACCTCAGGTCCACTGAAAAAAAGAATCCATATTCTTATAATCAGACAAGTCTGGGAAACACTGCAGATGGAATACAGGATGTGTTAGGTGAGCTGGGGGATTACCTTGTCATTTTCACCCTTAATGGGGAAACTGGTAAATGCAGAGCAGAGAGGAATTGTACTGAACTAGAGGCAGTGCTTTCCTTTCTGTGTGTTTAGCTATTTATTCTCTTACCTAAAGCTTTTTTTTTTCAGAGTAATCAATATTATTTTTAGTTTTTAAAATTTTTCATCAGTAGGCTTGTTAATAAAAAAAGTATTCTCTATGTCTGTTCATGGAAATGTTCTTTAAGTGTACTAAATATAAATATTATACAGTAGGTTTTGTGTATATATTTCTTTATGTGTAATAACTTATCTTTACCAAAACCCTGTAAGATTATTGGTGTCAGTATCTTCTGTTTTTAACAGATGAGAACGATGGAAATTCAGAAGAATTATGTTATTGCTTAGGTGACAACAGACCAGGCCCAAGCACAGAGCTCTCTCATCCACTGCCTATACCCCCAACTACCACCACAACTAATGACACAGTGATTCCTTTTGCTGGCCCCATAGCCACAGGTATGCTGGCAATTCCATTCAATGTATCCACTCATGAATGTGATAAGATTGTTGATGAGATGATGTGTGAGATCAGATTTCATAAAACTTTAAAAAGTTTGAAACTATAAGCAAATTAGGTCATATTGATATGCTTCAGGGATACAGAAACCTACTTTTGCACACACTTTATCATATCTCTATTTCTATTTATTTTATTTTAAATAGACTAAAAGACCATGACTTGTTTTGAAATTGTAAGGTGATAAACAAATTAATATATAATAAAGTTATGAAGATATGTGTATATACCTCAAAGAACCAATAGACCAAGATACGTAAGATTCAAATTTTGCTCTTCCAACAGCTTCTTAGACAATTCTGAGCTACTAACTTTACCTTTTGGGCTCACTTCTATTTATGGAAATAAAAAATATTGACTAGCTTCATAGTCATATACATTTTTATATTAAAGAAAAATTTTATTAATTTTTTCCATCTATATGACCTGTTTTCAAAAAGACTTTCTCTAGTAGGAAAACTACATTTAGGAAATAGTTTTTAATTAATTTTCCATTTTCTAATTAATCACAACATATATAGTATATATGAATATATATTATATATACCCTGTCAATCAGAACTTACTGGGATGAAATAATTGGTGACAACACTTGAAAATTTTACCTCAGCTTGAAATGAAAAAAGCTGGCCTGTTATTTAGTTTGGGTGAAGGACAAGGAATGTAGCAAATGTTGAGCAGATCACAGGCCTATTTCTATTTTGACTTTCACAGTCTTGGAGGCATCATCTCTGCCTGATTTCTGTTGAACCAGATGATCTCTCCCAGGACCAGCCTATGAATCCATGAATTTTAATAGGAATCAGCAAATTGTACTTTGAGATAAAAACTAGAAATAGAGCACGAGGACAGAGGGTAAGTGGGAGGTTATGTTAACTGGAAGATATTAGAGAAAGAATTACAAAATCTGGAAAATGTTTTTCCTCTGTAGTGTAAAATTGCAAGCAGTTCCATATTCATGGAGTATTTTCAACATGAACATTCCTGTCATGGCGAAAAAAAGCTCCCTAACAAATAATTTTTTATATACATTCTTCTTTTAGTCTATGGGATTTAAAATTTCTTTTGAAAATGCTTACCAAAGAATTACATTTTTTAAAAGAAGGGGTTAAAAAAATCAGAGGAACAAAACAAAAAATAGAATGGAAAAACTATCTACCTCATCTAATAATACATACACAATGGTCTCAGAAGAGGAGAGAGCTTCCAAATCATGCTGCCTCGGTTCTCATTCATTCATTCATTTATTAAATACATACTGATGTATTACTATCTTTAGCAGATCATTTTATAGGTGGAAGGAACTTGCCTTGTCTCAGATGACTACAGACTTTTGACTTAATGCTGAAGTGAATGAAGACTCTGGGGGATTGCTAGGAAAACATGATTAGTTTTAAAATGTGAGGACATGAGCTTTTGGAGGGGCCAGAGGTTGAATGATGTTTGGTTGTGCCCCAACCCAAATCTCATCTTGAATTGTAACTCCCACAATTCCCACCTGTCATGAGAGGAATCTGTTGGGAGGTGATTGCATTATGAGGGCAGATCTTTCCTCAACTGTTCTCATGAGTATCTCTATTATCTCCTTTATTCTACTTACTGTTTTTAAAATTTGTTCTTTTCATAGCTTCTTAAAGTAGAAACTTAGATGATTTATATTAAACCTTTTACATAATTATTTTTTCTAAAATAAGCATTATACTAAATAGTTTACTAGGACTACCCTAACAAATTTTCACAAGCAGGTATCTTAAACAGTAGAAACTTATTGTCTCACAACTGGTTCTAGAGGCTAGAATTTTGAGGTCTGCCAGGGTTAGTTTTCTCTCAGGGCTTTACGTTAAAATCTATTCTATGTCTTCCTCTGAGCATCTAGTAGTTTGCTGGCAATCTATAGCATTATTTAGATTACAGTAGTATCACACCAATGTCTGTCTTCATGTTAACATGGCATTCTTCCTATGATTGTGCCTGTGCCCAAATTTCCACTTTTTATTATAAAGATACCAGTTATAGTCAGCAATAACCCAACCTACTCCAATATGATCTCATATTAACTAATTACAACTGCAGTAATTAGGTCACATTTTTTCAAATAATGTCACATCCTGAGTACTGAGGTTATTACGTTAACATGTGCATCTGTGGGAGAAGCAACTCAACTCATAGCAAGCATAATGCTACAAATTCCCTTCTAAGCACTGCTATTGCTACAAATGATTTGGATATGTTGTATACTCATTATTATTCAATTTAAAATATTGTTCTAATTTCCATTGTGAATTTTAAAATAACCCATGGATTTTTAAAGGCTTGAATTTAATGCTTTAAACTCAAGTTTAAATAATTTAAATTTTTAAAGACTTAAATTTTAAAACTCAATTTTAAAGTTTATGCCTTTTAAAATCCATGGGCTAATTTAAAAATCACAATGTAAATTAGAACAATATTTCAAATTGGATAACAATGTTTATTATTTAAAGTTATCTTCGATATATTACCTTTTATTAAATGTATTTATATTTATATTACAGAACACATTATTTTTGGTTTATTTTTAATGGCTTTATTGAGGTCAATTAACATATGATACAATGCACATAATAGAAATGTTGAATTTGGTTAAGTTTTAAAAATGTACACAGCTGTAAGTCTTCACTAAAATAAAAACAGTGAAAATGTGCATCAATTTCAAAAGTAGTGTCTCCTCTTGAATCACCAGGAAAATAGTAATATATTTTCTGTAATTTTAGATGCTTTGCATTTTTTAGAATTTTATGTAAATGTTAATATATAGAATGCACTATTTTTTAGTCTGGCTTTTCTCACTCAGTGTAATTATTTTAGATTCAACCACATAATATCATGAATAGATTCCCTTTATTCCTGAATAGTATTCCAATGTATGGTTATACCACAATTTATTTATTCATTCACCTGTGGATATAGAATTGGGTTGTTTCCAGTGTTTGGTTATGACAAATAAAGCTGTTATAAAAATATGTACACAAGTCTTTGAATGGACATATGCTTTCTTTTATTTTGAATAAAGATTTTGAAGCGGAATGGCGAGAACATATGGTACATGAAATCAATATGCTATATGTATGTTAAAGTTGATTTAAAAAATGCCAAATGGTTTTCTGAGTGGTTGTACAATTTAGTATTTTAACTAGCATTACTGATGTTCCACATCCTTGCTGACACTTGGTTTGCGGAGTCTTTTCAATTTAGCCTCTTAGGATGATGGTTATATTGCGGTAAATTAGCATATGGCTTGAATTTATATTTCCCAAATGATGGTGAGAATCTTTCTTTTTGCTTATTTTCTGTCTATCTAGACTTTTTGGTGTGAAGCACTTGTTCACATTTTCTGCTTATTTTGTGAGGAAGGGAGGTTAGCCCCTGCATGAGTCAGCTGTTTTTTTATTTTAATAGGCTTTATTTTTTCGAGCAATTTTAGATTCACAGCAAATGTACACAGTTCCCATATATTATCTGCCCCACACATGCACAGCCTCCTCCATTATCCACATCCTCCATCAGAGTAGTACGTTTGTTACAATTGATGAGATTACATTGACACATCATAATTATTCAAAGTCCATAGTTGACGTTAGGTTTCACTCTTGGTGTTGTCCATTATGTGGGGTTGTACAAACTTATGATAAGTATCCACCATCATAGAATCGTACAGAGTAGTTGCCCTACTACAAAAATCCTTTGTGCTCTGCCTATTCATCCCTCCCTTCCCATAATTTTTAGCAAACACTTTTTTTTTCAAAAGGTGTTTTTAAAAGTAATGTTTTAATTGAGAAATGTTAACTGTATACATTTATGAGCTACAATGTGATGTTTTGATAAATGTATGCAATGTAGAATAATTCAGTCAAGTTAATCAACATATCTACCACCTTGCTTACATATCATTTTCTGATGAGACATTTGAAATTTACTCTGTTATTTTGAAATATATAGTACATTGTTATTGCTGTAACTACCCTGCTATCAATAGATCTCAAAACTTATTTCTTCTATAAATCTGAAACTTTGTATTCTTTGACCAACTCCTTATGTCCTCTCTTCCCTCCATCATCCTCTAGTAACCATTATTCTGCTCTCTACATCTGGTGGTTCAACTCTTTTAGAGTCTACATTTAAGTGAAATCATGAGGTATTTGTCTTTCTGTGCTTGGCTTATTTCCTCTATTATAATGTTTACCAGGCTCATCCACGTCGTTTCAAAGGACAAGATTTCATTCTTTCTCCAAGGTTGAAAAGCTTTCCATTGTGTGTGTATATATACCACATTTTAAAATAATTTCATCTGTTACAAACATTTAGATTGATTCCATATCTTAGCTCTTGTGAGCAATGCTACAATATGGTTCTAGATCCTTTAGGAATTGCCACAGTGTCTTCTACAATGGTTGAACTAATTTACACTCCCACAAGCAATGTAAAAGTGTTCCTATATATTAAGTAGAGCCTGTAATATAAACTTTTGAAACAGAAAGCACTAACCCCAGATAGGTTCACCATTCAATACTACCAAATATTTAAGAAAGAACTTGTGCTAATTCTCTACGATCTCAGAAATTTGAAGGAAAAGGGATAATTCCTAGTCATATGAGAAATACTTCCTCATTGTATGCAGCCAGCATTTCCCTAATACCAAACCAGGCAAAGATATTACAAGAAAAGGAAACTGCAAACTAATATCCCTCATAAACATAGATGTAAAACCCTTCAACAAAATACTAGCATGTGAAATCAAACAATCTATGCAAAGAATTATACATGATGACCAAATTGGAATTATCTCAGTTATACAAGACTAGTTCAATGCCAGAAAATCAATTGTGTAATCTATCACTTCAATGGCTCACAGAATAAAAATTGCATGATCATATCAAAGCTACTGAGAAAATACAGTACCCCTTCATGACTTAAAAAAAAAAAAATAGAGCTCTTAGCAAACTAGAAATAAAAGGGAATTACTTCAACTTGATAAAGAATAGCTTAAAAAACCTACAGCAAAAATTATACATGATGATGAGAAATTTCAAACTTTCCCACTAAAATTAGGAATAAGGAAAATATGTCTCCTCCTACTAATGCTCTTCAACTTTGTTCTAGAAGGTTTATCTAATACAAAAAGACAAGAAAGAAGAATAAAAGGTATATATATTGAGAAGAAAGAAATAATACTTTGTTCACAGATAACAGGATCATTTAAAAAGAAAATAGGAAAGAATCATCAACAACCAAAAAACTCCTGTAACTAATAAGTGATTATAGCAATTTTGCAGGATGCAAGGTTAATACCCAAATGCCAATTGCTTTCCCATACAGCAGAGATGAACAAGTAGAATTTGAGATAAAAACTGTGTTAACATTTACATTAATACCACCAATACTGAAATACCTGAGTATAAATCTAACAAAATTTGTTTCATATCTATATGAGGAAAACTACTAAACATTAAGGAAAGAAATCAAATAAATAAATTAACATAAAGCTATTCCATGTTCATAGAAAGAAAACCTCAATGTTGTCAAGATATTAGTTCTTATCAACTTTATATTTTAAATGAAATCCCAATCAAAATTTCAGCAAGTCATTATAATTTATGGATTTTGACAAACTAATTCTAAAGTTTATGAAGAGACAAAAGACTGAGAATAGCACAATATTGAAGGAGAATAAAGTTGGAGATGACACTACACAACTTCATGTATAATTATCATGAATACTATAGCCATATGAAAAATGATATGAAGGCTCTTCAAAAAACTAAAAGTGGAACTAGCATATGATCCAGCAATCTCACTTCTGAGTGTATGTCCAAAGGAATTGAAATCATAATGCCAAAGGGATATCTGTACTCCCATGTTGTATCTGGGATACAAGTGCAAAATGTGCAGGTTTATTACACAGGTACATATGTTCCATGGTGGTTTGCTGTACCCATCCACCCGTCATCTACATTAGGTATTTCTCCTAACACTATCCCTCCCTTAACCTCCCACCCACTGAAAGGCCTTGGTATGTGATGTTCCCCTCCCTATGTCCATGTGCTCTTATTGTTCAACTCTCACTTATGAGTGAGAACACGCAGTATTTGGTTTTCTGTTCTTGTGTTAGTTTGCTGAGAATGATGGTTTCCAGCTTCATCCATGTCCCTGCAAAGAACATGAACTCATACTTTTTTATGGCTGCATAGTATTCTACAGTGTATATGTGCTACATTTACTTTATCCAGTTTATCACTGATGGGCATTTGGGTTGGTTCCAAGTCTTTGCTATTGTCAACAGTGCTGTAATAAACATACATGTGCATGTGTCTTTATATTACAATGATTTATAATCCTTTGAGTATATATACAAAGTAATGGGATTGCTGGATCAAGTGGTATTTCTGGTTTTAGATCCTTGAGGAATCTCACTGTCTTCCACAATGGTTGAACTAATTTACACTTCTACCGACAGTGTAAAAGCATTTCTCCACATCCTCTCTATCCTCTGTTTTTTCTTGACTTTTTAATGATTGCCATTCTAACTGGCATGAGATGGTATCTCATTGTGGCTTTGATTTGCATTTCTCTAATGATCAGTGATGATGAGGTTTGTTCCATATGTTTGTTGGCTGCATAAATGTCTTCTTATGAGAAGTGTCTGTTCATATTCTTTGCCCACTTTTTGATGGGGTTGTTTGCTTTTTTTTAATTGTAAATTTGTTTAAGTTTCTTGTAGATGCTGGATGTTAGCCCTTTGTTAGATGGATAGATTGCAAAATTTTTCTCTCATTTTCTAGGATGCCCGTTTACTCTGATGATAGTTTCTTTTGCTGTGCAGAAGCTTTTTAGTTTGATTAGATCCCATGTGTCAGTTTTGGCTGTAAAACAAGTTTTAAAGCAATCAAATTGTTCACAATTTATGTCTTGAATCACTTTCCCTGACTTATCTTGCACTTCTAGTCCTTTTAATTTCTTATTTTTTTATCCTTCCTATTGACTCTTTTAACATCACTTTTACAAACTTGACTTTTATTCCCCATTTCTTCTAAATCAAGATGTATCCTTTGGCTATGTTGCCAACAGCTACCCTAAAAATATTTTGTTTGCTTGATCAATTTCTGCAGATTCACATAGGTAACACCCTGTTCTGGTTTGAGCCTAGATAATAACAGATGAACACAGTAATTTTAGAAAGAATTGTCTAGTTAGTTATTGTCTTTGAAAGATATTTGTCTTTGTTGCCTTTCTTTTTTAGATAAAGCTTTGTCATGGTAAGGGATAATAAGCAGTATAGCTTGGCAATAAACATAAGAACTAACTAATAATTAAACTCAGTTATATGGTTTGTGGGGAAAGGAAAAAAAGAGGAAAGAGGTCAGCTGGAATTAGTCCTAGGTTGGTCTTGGCAGTGACTGCTTGGATTTGAAAACTACAGAGTTGCTAGAACACTCAATGGTCTTTAAAATGTGTGGATGTAGAGGGAATTAATGATAGATCAGTTTTTTCTGTGTCACTATCTGGGAAAATATGGGTTTAATTGGACTGGTATTAAGAGTTTGCACTTAGCCTACAATGACCATCATTATGTGGTCTGGTATAGTTTATCTACTTTTAGAGTCAGGGTACAGTTTGTAAGTTTACTACCCCATTCTCCACAACCCAGATGCTGGCATTGTCCCTTCCATTTTATCCATATGCAAGACTTACGCAACTGTATTCTAGCTATCGCATAATGCAATTTAATTTCAAAGCTCAGAAAGAAATGAAGTATAACAAAATTCAAAATCTTAGGAAAATGTCTTCATGATTAATAATATTAATTTTCTAAAAGCAATTCAAAATTTTATTTCCAGCACCAGACGTTTATTGAATGGATGAATGAGTGCAATATTAAAAAGGTTATGAGACAAGAGATAGGAATTGATTATGTGCATTATCTTTTATCCTTGTAGACATAATTAACAGAAGCATATTATATAACCCTGAAATCAACCATGTAAGAAACAATATAAAATTAAGACACCTTGGATAGCTGCTCATGTGAGAGGGTTGAAGGTATATTGAAAATGACTTACCTCTTTGTTACAGATCTGATGGAGTAAAGGAGAGAATAGGAGATGAGGAGTTATGTAGTTCCTGGCCATTTCCCTGGTAGTTCTATTATGAGTTGCGTACTTTGGGGAAGTAATGGTCTTTCATAGTCTCAGTTCCCTCATCTGAAAAATAGGAAAATTATTGTGAAAGAAAATGATTAACTGTAAATCCTAGGAATATCATAGTTACCTATAAAATATTCAGCTTCTCCTTCCCTTTTTACTCATTGAAATAATATATTAAAATAATATTCTTGTGAATAAATGTTATTCACTAATTCATCTGCTTAAATGCAGATAGTCATGCAAAAAGCTAAACTCTTGAGGACAAATAGAAAAGAGAGAAATGGAGAAAGAGGAAGCAGAGAGAGAAGGAGAAAGCTGTATGGATAAGTAAAGCTTCTTCCCACATTCTAGCCACATCTCATGCCCAAATTTCAATCTAGGTAGAAATACAAAGTATTAGAGAGGTAATGTAGGTTAGATTGTCCTTTAACTTAATCAGCTCTTATTTGCTAATCATCTACCAAGTACTAGTGTTGTATTTGACCGAGCGTAGAAAGTTAGCACCAAAACAAAAGTATGCCAGATTGCAGGGTCATTTATTATGCCGGCGACCACAGAGTACTCAGGTCTATCCAACCTGTGGCATCAAAAGGAGGGTGCCAAGACTTTTTATACCCGAAAAACCACCTTGGGAGTGGGGTTGAGGAGCGGGGATGGGGATGAAAAGGTTTTGGACATTCCAAGGGCTAGGGGATTCTGTGATTCACCTCCTGGGCGGAGACGAGGGCGGGGGTCTCCGGACATTCCAAGGGCCAGGGGACTTTTGTCATTCTGTTTGTTACTTCAGCGGTTTACAGAAGTCAAAATAAGCATTTGTTTACACACAGATCTTAGTTATCCTGGGCTGCTTATTTTAGTTATTACTAAATAACTAAAGCAAAGGCTAGCAATTCTGGCACAATATCACACTAGGCACTCATGATACATGAAGAAGCTGGAAATTAATCGTCTCTGTCATCACAAAGCTTATAGTGTGATTCCTGAAGATTTAGGTTAAAAAGGATAGGAACATTGGCCACAGAGACGTATAACTAGAACCCCTAACTTAATTAAAAGGAGTGTTGTGGAAACCTGTGTAAAAGGGGTATTGGAGACCTAAGCATAAGCAGAATTTGCTAGGTCATAGGGTAGTGTGAGAAGCAGTATTGGGATAGGGTGCTAAGAGGAGTAATCATTCTTTGCAAAGGCAATGGGAAAGGAGAAAGCTGAGTTTGCATGGGGACTGATGCAAGCTGGCATGAACAAGACTGAGTTTGCAAAGGAGGCTTAAGGTGAGGCTGCAGAAAGTCCAGGGCTAAATAATACGGAGTCTTATCTGTTAGGTTAAATATTTTGGACTTTAGGATCATTACGAAGCCACTGAAAGATTTGAATCAGAGGAAGGCAACTGATTTCTCTTTTAAGACAATCTTTTTCACTATAGCAGGAGCAATGGGTTTGAAGAGGGAAAGAGTGCTTATTCAGAAATGAACTAGAAAACTGGTTGATTCTTGCAAGGTTGAGATAGATGATGGTGGTTTGCATTCAGGTGAAGGCAGTGGAGATTAATATACCACATTTTACCTTGCAGGCTAACCCTGCTTCAAAAGCTCTCCCAACCTCCTCTGCCCACTTTCTTACCTAGAGAAGTTTTATGCATCCTTTAAATTTAAACTCAAGTTCTAACAATATTAATTATTTCTCTTCAAAAGGAAGTTAGTAGCTTACTATTAGAGCACCTGGCAAATGTATCCTTTAAGGTTGTGGTTTCCAGCCCGTGGCTACACATTAAAATCATCTGGGGTACTTTAAAACAGTTCCAATGTTTGTCTTCAGGAACAGAGCAAGAATATTATTTAGAAGCTCCGGAGGTGGTTCTAACTTATTCAGGAATGGGAACCAGCACTAAAAGCATTTGCCATGCTAGCATTTTTAGTTGTTGTCCTCTCTACTACGCTGTAAGCTCATTGTGAGCAGGACTGTTGATTTCTTTTACTTCCTGAGGGCTTACAACCGCAATGATACATATTTATACACTGATATGTATTTAAATAAATAAAACATGCTAATTTTAATTACTTTTAGCCACCTGGGGCTTTGCTGCCCATAAAGTTGAATGGGAATAATTCAGGAAGACTATGAGGAATCTGCACTAATAACTTGCATCACAAAGATAAAAACAGACATTTAAAATTATATCAGAAATAATAGTATAAGAAGTGTGTAACTGCTGCCAAATTGTAAATGCCAAATTTGTGTTCTGTCCAAGGACGTTTTTCTGAGCTATAAAGAAAAACTTTGTAAGCAATATTTATATTCCAATAATTGCATATTGTTCTAATGTACACCAACTAATTGGCTACTTTGACCTTAAAGTCTAATCTATTCCCGGCATAGAGGTAGTCTCTAGACTAATGGGAATAGAAAAATGTACAGACCAATTTCCTTTTCCTATTCCCACTTCATCTAGTTTTAGGGGACAGGCAGAACCTGATTTCTCTGCAGCCTTTATTATATTACTGGTTTTGGAATGACATTGCAGCTTGCCTATTACCACAATTCATGGGAATGGTTTCCGCTGGCTTGTAATATAGCACCTGTTCAGTTTTTAAAGAAGCCATTTGATCCCATCATAAAGTGACTATCCAATTTAACATAAAGCAGAATCAGCTTAAATGAAGGCCAGGACAAGGCCTGGAGGGACCCTTCAATCCTGAATATAAAACTCTGGCCCCATAGAGAAGTGTCTGAACATCTGCACAGATTGGTACTGAATTCAATCAGCATTGTCATTTTTGTTCTTAACCCAATGTATGCTCTCAGAAAAGGATATATCTATTATGGAAAAAATAAAAGGACCAAATCAGGAACCTTAGCTATACCAGCCTTGCCGTCTAGGAGGGCAAATCTGGGCAGGGACTCCTAAAATGAGGGCTGAGTTTTCATCAAGGCAAAGCTATACTGTATCCAATGGAAGATGAAGCCTCTGGCCAAGGAGTTAGGGAGAACTAAAAGGTGAAGATGAAATAGGTTAGAGAGGGGTTGTGGGGGGGTAATTACAGAGCTGTGACCAAATCCAAATCACAGTCTGAGACAGAGGACAGGCAAGGGAGAAGGAAGTCTGAAAGCAGAGCCTTGAGAGATATCCTAAGGTAAACATCATTAGGGAGGGTAAACCTCTAGCAGGTTCTTTCCCCTGCAATTGCAAATGAGAAGAATAGTATTTACCATATTTCTAAAATAATTTTATGAACCTTTTGGGTCTCATATCTGAATTTTTTCACCCAGTTAACCTTGCTATTTGGAAGCTTAGATACAAATGTCTGGTCTACCTCTATGGGACTTCATGGCATGACATTTGGGCACTAATCTCACTCTTGGTTTCTATGGTAGTTTTCTATCATCATGTAACAAATTATTACATTTAGTGGCTTAGAACGACACACATTTATTGTTTCATAGTTTCTGTGGGTCATAAGTCTAGATATGGCTTACCTGCTTCTACTGCTCAGGATCTCACTAGCTGTAATGAAGCTGCCAGCTGGGCTGTATTATCATCTGGAGGCTTTCCTAAGCACTAATCCACTTCTAAGCTCATCAGGTTGTCAGCAAGATTTATTCCCTGGGGTTGTAGGACTGAGGTGCTTAACTTCTATAGGCCACCTGGAGTTCCTTTGCCACAAGGTTCTCTACGTAGAGAGTTCACACAACGTGGTTGTTTGCTATTTCAGCCTCTCTCTCTCTCTCCCTCTCTCTCTTTCTTAAGGAATAACCTGAGTAGGTCAGACTTGTCTAATTTCCTCAAGTTAAATCAGCTGGTTAGGAGCTTTGACTGTATCAGAAAAAAAAAAAAATCCCTTCAGAGCAGCACCTTCAACATTACTCTGCCACATATAGGAGCAGGTATGTACTCCAGGGGCTGGGAATCTTGGAGCTGTAAGGATGGAGAGGCAGACCTGGGGTAAGGTTTAGCAAGTTTATTTCAACCTACCAGGCTGGCTACCTCACCTGCGGGGGACGCCGCGTCCAAGAGCGGGTGTGGGGTGGAGATAGAGGGGAGTCGGAGTGGGAAGCAGGGGTGGGGTTGGTGGGGTGGTGGATATTGAAGAGGGGAGGGGTAAAGGGGAGGTTCAGGGCGTCCTGGAGGACGCTCAGGGGGTTGGCGGAGAGGGAAGTCGGCGGGTCAAAAGAGGACGCTTCATCCGCTGGGCTGAGGGAGGGATTGAGCTGGGTTTTGAGCGGGCGAGGAGGATTCGAGGATTTGGAAAGCGGCGCAGGACTGACAGGGTAAAGAAAGCCTGAAAACATAGGGAACCTCAGACCGTTTACCATTGCGGTGGCAGAAACTGTTAAGGTCCTGGAGAATGTTGAAATCAAAGTACCATCTTAGGGCCGCTGAGAGCCATTATCTTATTTATGTTGGGGCCAGGCCGTATTAATCTTGTGGGCCCGACTTCAGACCGGAACCCAAGGGTGTCCAGATTCCGGAGGAGACGTCCTAACGGGTTGGTTTTAGACGGAACGCACTGGCCGGACCCCACTGTGAAAGGCCGGAAGAGGAGGCGGCTGACGAGAAAGCAGGCAGGAGAGAGCGTCCTCTGACCTGTTTCCTTTACCTAAGAGAGTGAATTTGGAACAGTCACTGTCAAATTAAGCGTCCCCAAGACGACAGGACTGATGCCGCTGGGGCCGGAAGAGTGTCCTCGGCCCAGTGCTGGGACTTTGGGACAGAAAACGGACGGGCGGTCGAGGAACCCGGACGGAGGCAGTTCTCTATCCAACTTACTGGCCAGGAGGTGATTATTTGGATATAGATAACCACAGTTGGCAATGGAGGCCTGGGGTTTCCCTCCTGGGTCTAGAAAGGGGTTCGGGATGCGGGGGAGGAGGAGGACGGCCTAGCCATGGCAGCAGGGGGAGACAGAAAGAGAGAGAGAAAGAGCGGCCAGCACCTACTCCCTCACTACAGGCAGTGAGGGCAGCAGCCCAGCTTACAGACTATCGGGGTTATATAGGAGGTTTGCAGGTAGCCGGGTGCTATTCTAAGTAAAACTGCATCTTGGTTCTCAGGTGCTGACATTCTGCTTAATTGGGTCGACATTCTGGGTTCTAGAGCCGGGTGCCCTGTTTACAAGGCTTGAGGCTGTTTTTGTTACTAGCTCAGCTTAGCAGAGGAGAACAGGGAGGGGGTCTATGGGTTTGCCTTGCTGTGACCCTAACAGGAGCCACTGTGAAATTCTTCCTACTATATTTCCATGTTACATTCAAAATTCTTAATTGACCTTTGCTTCATTTTCTTAATTATTTTAAATGTTTATCTTATTACCTTGTGTGTATCTTTTATTTTTTTAATTTTTTCCACTCTATCCCGCCCCGCCCGTCGTATGCATCTTTTAAAACTGCCTCAATTCTATTTAGGAACAGGAAAGATTGTAAGTAAATATATGTAGTAGAAACATAAACTGAATTTCAACTTTGGGAATATCTGAATCTATACAGTTTCAAAAAAGGTGAAAAGAGAAAATATGAAAAATTTGATGTCAAGGAGCTTGAAATTTCACAGATAGAAAAAATATATGCACAGTTACATGAAACTATGACAGCACAAAAATAGATGTATATGGCAAATTTTGGAGAGTATCCTTCTTTTTGAAGGAATTACAAAAGCTTTCATGTAAGACGTGAAATTCAAATTGGACTTGAATGGGTGGGTAGGGGGTGTGTGTGTGTGTGTATGTGTATATATGTATATCTTCATATCTATCTATCTATCTATCTATCTATATATCTTTATGTAAAGATACAAGGGGAAACACTATCCTAGAACAAAGGAAAAGCCCAGGTAAATTCACATTGAAGAGAAAGTCTGCAAAGTATAAGGCAAAACTTTATTTCAACTTGGGTCTCTCACGGGCCTGTGTAGAAGAAATGGAATAAACATAGATCCAGATAAGGATTGACAGAAGTTGGTAGAATAAGGAGTTCACTTATTAAGTTTTAAATAATATGAGTCATTGAAAGTTTCTGGAGATGAACAGGACAAGTGTAGGTGGTGGGCAATATGTATATTGGAAGTGAGAGAGCCTAGAGGCATGAAGGCTAATGGGCATCAGCAGCAATCATCACCAGGTGTTCTGGTTACTATTGTTGCATAACATATTAATCCCAAAACGCAGTGACTGAAAACAATCATTTTGTTATCTCTCATGGTTTATGTGAATCAGGAATTTGGAAAGGTTTGGTTGGGTGTGTCTAACTAGGATCTACTCTGATTGCTGCCAGAAGGTAGTGGGAGCTGCACTGCAGGGAGCAGGAGCAGCTGGGTCTCTCTCTCCTCCTCTCTCTCACTTCCTTTCTCCTTATGGCCTCAGATAATTCAGCATATAGTCTATCTCTACAGGGTAAATTGGGCATCCTCATGCAATGACAGCTTCAGAGTAGTTGAATGTTTACATGGTGGCCCAGGGCTCCAGAAAGAGGGTTTTAGTGAGTAAAATGAAATCTGTGTCATCCTTTCTAATCTAGCTTAAGATATTATCTAATGTAACTTTTCCTGCATTCTGTTGATTGCAAATAAATCGCAAACCTTTCCAGGTTCAAAGGGAGGGAAATTAGACTCTAGGAATGTGGCAAAATTATGACAGACCATAGGGAATGAAAGATGACATCACTGCCATCTTCAGACAATGCAATCTGCTATAAGAGGGAAGTCTGATTTGACAGTGAAATGTGAAATCCTTATCAAAGAATACATGCATATTTAACAAAAATAGAAATTTCATGATAAGATCAATTTTTAAGGAGCTCACTATCTTCATGAACATAACACATAGTCATTGGTTTGCTTACATTCCCAAGACTTCCAGTACAATGAGGCATACACAGGTTTCTATGGCTAGGACTTAAAACAATGTTAACTGAATACAAATATGAATGAATACATTCTCTTACAGATAGACTATCTAGATGCAAATATCTAGAAAAAGGTTTAAGAGCAAGATTCTAAAATTTAGGAGAGAAACCAGGATTAGAAATCCAGCTTTCCAAAGCATTCTCACAAAGTATCTTTGAACTTGCACAGGATGACTAATTCTCCTGTCGGGGGATTGTTTAAATTAAGTTATCTGCATGAATGTAGTTTAATTAATAGTCATTTTTTGTCTAGTTATTAGGATTCTCTCTGCTCCAGTTAACTTTTTTTTTTTTTTTTCTGTCAAGATTCTCTAAGAGGCTACATTGATGTCTGGTGAGAGGTCTAACTCAGTCTCAAGCCCAGGTCCTCATCATTCAGTCACCCTTTGAGGACAGAGAGGTAGCCATCACATTGCTGCTGTTATACAAAGTAGGTTTTCGAAAACAGTAAGCTTTATCCCAAACCCTAATGCTGATAGATATTGCCTGCGTGACCTTGGCCTAGTTATTTAATCTTTATGAGGGTGTGTTCTCATCTGTAAAATTGAGAAAATAATACCTGGCAGAATGATATGAGATTGTGAATATTAAATGTAGCACTATAATTGGTACATAGAAGCTAATCAATAACAGTGCAATATTCTGGCATGGTCTGACTGTTAGGATGAAAAGGGAAAAACCAGAAAATGAGTAATCTGAATATTTGGGCCATTGCAACAGTAATATCTTGGCAACTATTAGTTAATTCCTGAATTGTGAAGCCTTGCCAAAAATACAAAGATATTTTCCAGATTTTACACTGACATATTAGATTTCATACCTGTGTGTAGCCACTACCCAAGTGAAATATTAAGTGGTTTAAAGAAAATTAGGTGAGCATTTTACTTTACTGAAGTTAATGCAGATCTGCAAAATAATTGATATAATCATTGGTTATATAATTATTTTGATTCCTCAAAATTAAAGTAGAAATTTTTTAAGGGCTTCCTTTGGGTTTTAGCTCATCTTTAATTCCTCATGATAAATGTTAGGTGTACAGAATATTAGATCATGTTCTCTTTTTATTTTATTTTATTTTTTTTTAAAGATGGGGTTTCACCATATTGGTCAGGCTGGTCTTGAACTCCTGACCTCAGGTGATCCGCCCACCTCAGCCTCCCAAAGTGCTGGGATTATAGGCGTGAGGCACTGCGCCTGGCTAGATCATGTTCTCTTGTAATCTGATGGTGAGAGGGACTTAGGAAGCTCTTTGCATCCATTTAAAAATAAAATGTTACTGTTTTCTTGCTGTGCCTTGAGTCCCTTGATTAACATGAAGTGCTTTCACTGGTATAAATTCGTTTTCCAGGCAGCTTTCATAAAACATCAATTCTTAGATTTACATAAAAAAAAAGTTAAATAGTGCAGTCTGTCCCTAAGCAAACTCAGAATATTAATTTGAAGTCCTAGGCCTTAGTTTACTTCAAGTTCTTGAAGTATTTGATCTTTAAAAAGTTATGCTTCCTATTGTTCTAAGACTCTAATTTACTGGGAAACAAAGTTATAAGCAATAAAGTTTCCTTGCACTAAACAGACTCACAAAATAAATTGAGGAGTGACATACTGCCTTCTAATTATGCCTGAATAATGCCACAAATGGTATTACTCTGAGGCATATTTCTTGTGGTTTGCTGGGCCAGGCACTGCTTTATTCCTTTTTTTTTTTTTTTTTTCCTGTTCTTACTTTCCCACCTCCTTGAAGCTAGATTCATTGCAAGTTTCATTGATCAGTCAGACCGAGCTTATTTACAGCCAGACCCCATCTAGAAGCAACCTGACTCCCCATCCTACCTTTGTCTTATTGAGGCATGGAATAAAATATTCAGCATGAAAAATAAATACAAAATTACAAGCTTACGAAGCTGATAAAAACCACAAACAATACAATTCAAGTCTAATGAAATTATTGTTATGCTAATTAACTACCTGACAAGGAATTTTTTTGGTATGTTATTTGGCTTTATATTTTTTGAATGACTATTCACAATAATACTGTAATACCATTCTGTAGATAATAGATAATTCAGTCACTCCTTTTCCATAATGGATTGTTTACTAATCATTTGGAAACATTTTTTTCTTCATGGATTATGAGTAATATACGTTATTTAGGATGATTATCAAGCTCAAAAAACCTTTATTCACATATAGTCTCTGGCCATTTATCTTTGTGTCAGAATTTCAAGTACACTGGCTGCAGATGATAAGAATATTTCAAGAAGCCAAAGCTGCATCTGGTTATGAACAACTTTAAGGTAGTGACTGAAAACCCCATAATCCTCTCACTAAATCCTAATCAAATGTATCCCTAATTTAACTTCCTTTTGGCAGGATTACAAAATTACTCACAGTTACTCTAAAGCCATTGGCTATGAATGGCTTATAAAGGGGAAGGGACATTACAAAGAGATAGTGGTCCCATCTGCAAAAAACATCTTATTCTGGCAAGTTTCACAAAACAACATGACAATGTGAATTGAAAGAAAAATCATGAAAGTGAGGGTTCCTGAAGCAAAAGCTCACTTAGCTTCATAGTAAAATTATCTCTGTTCCCACCTTTTAGCTTTGACCTGGTAACTACTGATTCTTGCAAAAGTCCCCTGCTAGGACAAGAACTATTCCCAGAGGCTCAAAACAGAGCCTGGGGCCTGGGTACTGATTTTATTTTTGTCATTCCTACTGCTTAGCCTAATTAGTCCCATATCTCAGCCAGCTACTTTGGGGTCTCACCTCATAAACACAGATTGCCAAAATTGCATAATGAAATAGCAGTCAAATTGACACATAGCAGCAGCTCCCTTGATATCTACTTTCCTCATTTTTGTTACGTTGTACTTAATTTGTAACTCCTACTTGTGTCTGTATGGTCACTCGGTTTGTCATATGGAGGCTATGCCAGCTTTCCAAGTTGGTTTGGTCCCTTGTTAATCCCATGTTGTCAACACACTTTAAGTTTGAGACTAACAGTTGGAAAACTCTTGGATTAAAATTATTTTTTAGTATTTCCCAAGCTAAATGACATAATTCTCTCCACACATGATCAAAGGGTCTAATATTAGAAGCATACATATTAAGTTGTTGCAAAAGTAATTGCAGTTTTGCCATTATTTTTCACCAATTTACCATATTAGTAAATTACTCTATAGGAAATCACACAGAAGATTACAGCCAGCATCCTACTTCCTGTAACTTCTGGCCTGGTGGACAGCATCAATCAACCATAGCTTTTCTCCCCAGTGATGCTAAATGCAGGTTTAGAAGTGTGGCTTTCAGCTGGGTAAGGTAGCTCACACATGTAATCCCAGCACTTTAGGAGGCTGAGGTGGGCAGATCACAAGGTCAAGAGATTGAGACTATCCTGGCCAACATGTGAAACCCCATCTCTACTGAAAAATACAAAAATGAGCTGGGTGTGGTGGTGCGATGTGGTGGTGTGCTGTAGTCCCAGCTACTTGGAAGGCTGAAGCAGGAGAATCACTTGAACCTGGGAGGTGGAGGTTGCAGTGAGCCAAGGTCATACCACGGCACTCCAGCCTGGTGACAGAGCAAAACTCTGTCTTAAGAAAAAAAAAAAATGTGTGGCTTCTTCAATTATATGCTTACTAATACCTTGATGATAATAGTTTATATTCTAAGGGAATCTTTGAACAGTTTAAATAATTTTATCTTAATAATTTTATTTTATAGTATGCATCTTTATCAGTATTAGGTAAAAGCTAATATTAATTTGAGCTTTTACTATGTGTTCAATTAGGCAGCTGATGTTTTCAGAAGCTACAATAGTAAAAGACATACAGTTAGTAACTCATTCTCTATAAATAGCATTTCTTATCTGGCATATAAATCAGGATTCTAAGCCAGGTCTTACTCCAGACTCAGTATATATATGAGGCATTTCTTCTCTCAGTGCACATCTTCTTTCCCTCCTCCTCTTCCCAGATTGCTTAGAAGAAATCACTCAATATCTCTACCTTTCCACATCTGTCTATTCTCTCTCTCTCTCTCTCTCTCTCTCTCTCACTCTCACTCTCACATACCTATCAGTCAATCTATCATCTATCTATATATCTATCTAGATATCTAGCTATCTTTGTGTCTATCTAATCTGTCTGTCATCCATCCATCCATCTACCTACCTACCTACCTACCTACCTCCCTCCTAACCAACCAATTTTCATTCTTATTATTTGTGGTAGTTATATTCTATAAACGCATTGCAAACATTGATTTAGTGAATATCAGGCTATTGCTCCTAGGGGAAATACAATATTAAGGTCCTGCAAACCTCTAGTCATAGCATGTCCATCAAATAATATATAATTTTATGTGTGTTTATGTTTAGAGGCACTTTATTGTATACAGATTCATAAACATTTAACTGGTCATCAGCAGCGCTAGAACTCATTCCTGATGAAGTTTATCTCACACATGTATTTTATTTTATTTATCTTTTTTTGAGACAGAGTCTCACTCTGTCACCCAGGCTGGAGTGCAGTGGCGTGCATGGCTCACTGCAACTTCTGCCTCTGTGGCTGAAGTGATTCTCTTGCCCACCTCTCAAGTAGCTGGACCACAGGCATATGCTACCATGCCCAGCTAATTTTTTTGTATTTTTAGTAGAGACAGGGTTTCAGTATATTGCCCAGGCTGGTTTTGAACTCCTGACCCTAGGTGATCTGCCTGTCTCGGCCTCCCAAAATGCTGGGATTACAAGCGTGAGCCACCATGTCTGGCCAGAAGTATTTCTTAGTTCAGAATAGGTTCCACAAATCTCTCTAAGTTTCTAAAGTGTTACTTAGCTTTTTTCATCTGGTCATTAACATGATACTTGATTAGTAATTTCTCCTTTTATGTTCATTTTTCTCAGCTTAATCATCTCCATCTCCATCATCTGCATTATTGGCATTAACATATACTAAAAACTTTTCTGTATTTTACATTCATTACACCACTGAATTTTTACAACACTTTTTTTTTTGAAGTAGGTCGAAGTGATATTTAAAATATTTAACAACTTAAACCTCATGAGCACTGACCATGATGAATGAATGCTGGCAATAAACAACTGTTACAGTGATAATGATGGGTACTAGTGGAATATCTGTCAGAAGGTCGTTACAATTATCATTTTAATTTTGTGGATATGTTCCTTGAAAAAAAAATCCGGAGTGCTTAGTTTGACAGAAGAATGTGAAAATAGAAAGATAAATGAGTAAAGCATGGTTCTCATTCTTATGGAGAAGGTACGATAGTTGAGAGGACGTAAATAACAACTAGGTCCCTTATTTTTTCTTATTTCTAGAACTTGTTATAATGATGTGTGAATATTAATGAAAAATATTTTTGATTGTTTATAGTAATGATAATGATGACATTGTTAGGCAGGTTAAAAAGCAGCCAGTTTCCATCTTAATAAGTGTTTTAAAAATGCATATCTGACCTTGATACCTGCTGTACAACTATACAAATTAAAAAAAAGCAATAAAGAGAAAGACCCAACGGTGCAACTTGTTTTCTGTTTAGGTGGCTGCAATCTCTGATAAATTAGCAAAAAGTGGAAATTGTATTAGAAAGAGCGTGAAACCTTGTTTTTCCAAATGGATTCTATTTACCATCCACATTACAGAACTACCTGCTGGGAAATAGTATTACTTCTTCAGCCTCTATTCACATTTGTTAAAATAATGAAGCCATCTCAAATATTTATGTAAACCTGCTAGCTCATTTTTGAAATATTGCCATAAATAATCATTAAATATTATTAGTAGGGATCTTCATTCTGATCCAAACAGAAGTGCTTGAAGTATTAAGTGTTCAAAACCTAGTGAAACTAAATTAAAAATCCATTCCAAATTAAAACCTAGAGGTACTAAAAATATTGTGGAAGCAAAAACACAGTTGTGGAAATAGGACAAAGAACTGCTTTCCAGTGCAGGGGCTTCAGTGGAACAGATGCATTTTCTGTCACATCTTCATTTATTTTTTCATTGAATAAGCATTTCTTCTATCACAGACATTTTACTGTGCTAGGCTTGATGCTAGGCACTTAGAATCCTAGGTCTCATGTTATATTAGTTTCCCCACTCTTCCCTGAAACATCCACTGTTCAGGATGGTGGTGACTGCAGATCTGGTATGGTAGTATTGACTTATGAATGTGGTTATACCATCACAGAGCATGTTGTATTTTAG
Organism: Sapajus apella; assembly: GCF_009761245.1. Lineage (NCBI taxonomy): Eukaryota > Metazoa > Chordata > Mammalia > Primates > Cebidae > Sapajus > Sapajus apella. Next base: position 30,501,871 of record NW_022436956.1, on the reverse strand, counting down.
AAAGATTTCCTGCTCTTCTTTCTATTTCGAGAAGAAAGGGTCTATCTCAGCCCTGAGTGGGAGACATCCTAGTATTTGGTGTGAGAAGACATTAATTCAAGTCCAGGCTTTGGAATTTATTAACTCTCAGACAAAGTAGTCATTTGAACTTAAGTTTATTTAACTGCTAAGTTGAGAAATCAGTCCAATTTGTTTAGTGACATTTCAGAGGTGCTATGATGATAGAATGACATGTAATGCATGAAATGTAAAGGTAGATAAATTTATATCATTATGTAAATAGCATTATTATGTTGTTAGGTACAATGATTACGTGTTATTCAATCACCTACAAACTCATTTTATTTTCCTATCTCTCTAGGCATTATCAATCCTGTTCTGGAGATTATGGAAAGTGAAACTCAGATAAATTAATAGAATTGTTCAAAGGTAGCAATAGAGCTAGGGCTTGATATTAGAATTTTTAATATACTTTAAGTTCTGGGTTACATGGGCAGAACATGCAGGTTTGTTACATAGGTATACATGTGCCCTGGTGGTTTGCTGCACCCATCAACTTGTCATTTACATTAGATTTTTCTCCTAATGCTATCCCTCCCCTAGTCCCCAACCCACTGGCGGGCCCCAGTGTGTGATATTCCCTTCCCTGTGTCCATGTGTTCTCATTGTTCATCTCCCACTCACGAGTGAGAATATATGGTGTTTGGTTTTCTGTTCTTGTGTTTGTTTGCTGAGAATGATGGTTTCCAGCCTCACCCATGTTCCTGCAAGGACATGAACTCATTCCTTTTTCTGGCTATATAGTATTCCATGGTGCCTATATGCCACATGTTGTTTATTCAGTCTATCATTGATGGCCATTTTGGTTGGTTCCAAGTCTTTGCTATTGTGAATAGTGCTGCAATAAACATATGTGTGCATGTTCTTCATAGTAAAATGATTTACAATCCCTTGGGTATATACCCAGTAATAGGATTGCTGGGTCAAATGATATTTCTGGTCTTAGATCCTTGATGAATCACCACACTGTCTTCCACAGTGTTTGAACTAATGTTTAATCCCTAAGTCGGTTCCACTGTACTACAGATGTGTGCTAGGCAAGGTATACTTGATCAAGGCATTTATAATCAAGTTAAGGGGCAGGAAGGCTGGCAGGTGTCAGGAAGCAAAGAGTGTGTCAGTGAGACTTAAAGCCTAGGCATAAGCTTTACTTAAAGGTAAGTTAATTTATAAAAACCATAAAATATGAAAAAATGTCATCTAAAGTTTGATAATATGTTTGGTCTTTAGAAGAGTTCACACTGGGGTATTTAGGAGGCTACTTTTCTGTTTTTCCTTTTTTCTCTTTACTCCCCTGTTTCTATTGATCTGTAATAGATATTCATAGTTTCAGGGTACATGCCATAATTTAATACATTCATATGTTTTGTAAAGATCCGATCAGTGTACTTGGGAGCCTGTATAACCATTGCTGCTATGTTATACTCCTTTGTACATACCACACCACCATGGGGCTATGACAGTCAAATTTACTTCACTCTTGTGTACTAGTTCATCCATTCTCCTCTGAGCAGGGAAGATTCTTTCCACCAAGTATATCCTAGATACTTTTTTCCTCCAGATCTGAATATGGATGGTGAATACAACATGAAAGGGTAGTTGTCTTAGTCTTCTATTGTTGCTGTAACAAACTATCACATACTTAGTGGATTATAGCAATGTAGACTTATTACTTTTTAAAAATTTAAATATGTTAGAAGTTTAAAACCATTCTCACTAGTCTAAAAATGTGGTGTTAGCAGGGCTGATTCCTCTTGGAGGTTCTAGGAAAGAATCCATTGTCTTGTCATTTCCACTTTCTAGAGACCAACTACATCCCTTGGTTTACAGTCCCTTCCTTCATCTTCAAAGCCAGCAGCTAGCAGTGTCATGTCTCTTTCCTTCTTCCCCATTACTTCTACTTTCATTTTGCTCTCCCTGCCTTTAACTTTGCTGTCTCCCTTTATTAAAAAAAACCGTTGTGATATATCATTAGGCCGACTTAGAAAATCCGGAATAATGCCTCCCTATCTCAAAATACTTAATTGCAGCTGCAGGTTTTTTTTTTTTTTTTTGCAATATAAGGTAACATATTGGTAGGTCCTGGTCATTAGGATTTGATCATTTGGTGGGTAGGACATTATTCAGCCAACTATAATAGGGTCGTATGTTGCATAAAGACATTTCAGTCAATGTCACACTGCATATGTGACAGTAGTCCCATAAGAGCATAATATATAGTTTACCTTTTCTGTGTTTAGATGCATGAATACTTACCATTGTGTTACAGTTACTTACAGTATTCAGTACAGTAACATGCTGTCTATGTTTGTTGCCTAGGAGCAATAGGCTATACCATGTAGCCTAGGTATGTGGCAGGCAATACCATCTAGGTTTGTGTAAATACACTTTATGATGATAACACAATGATATAGTTATCAAATACATTCCCCATCATTAAGTGACACATGACTGTAGTTGATATTTTTATTTTGAAATTATTTTCTCTTGTTAGTATAATTTACCTTCCTACCAGATAGCAATGTAAAATATCATAAGAGTTAATTATATTCCTTTCTTTTCTACCAGTGGAAAGAAGACACAGGGTTAGGTCTCTTTAAAGGTAAAAGGCAAGCCTCTGTTCCGTGGGTTCACAGTTTTCAAAAAAATCTGTTTTTGCTATTTTATTGAGGTACTATGTAGATAGTGATGGGTTCAATACAGTCATACAGACATGATGAGTTGTGTTCTATTAATGAGTTGTGAGCTTATTAAATTTATCTTTTCTAAATATACTGTGAAAGCAGAGTTTTCATTTTTCTCCACAGACTCCAAGCATCATGGATGATGTAAAATTAACTACTCTAATGAATAAACAGAATGTGTTTTTATTTAAAATTATGATCAAAATACATTAGACTTTTTAAGCTTCCCTCACAAAAGTCAAGGGTTAAAGACAAGTTCAGAATTATTCATTTATTTGTGTTTTAATAAGAGAGACAATAGAATTTAACATCATAGTGATATCACTTCATAACTGTGCAGTGCTTTAAATAATTCATTGTCCTTTATTTCGTTTTCAGGTATAGCACATATTTTCAATTATGGGTAAGGTTGTTTCAAGTAAGAAAATAGCATAAGCATAATCTAATTTTCAAGGTATGTGAAGAACACATTTTTCTATTCGAATTTGTAATATTACAGGGTAATATTTTTTAAGCCTTAATTTTCTAGCTTGTCCTTTTGTTTTTGGCAGTGAAAAAAGACTTAATATATCTTCTAAAATAGCAGTACTCATTCTTCCCTTCGCTCTGAACTTTGGGTGGAGAGAATGACAGTGCAGGAGTTCACATGGAATCCTGCTGACCTAGAGAATAGGTACTCCTTTATCGAAAAAAGACATTATTTTCCTGTAATTTTTCTAACTCACAGTCTGAGGTGCCCACATTTCTTAACTCATGTCATTTCCCCTTAGGCCTTCAACCATGATTTGTATGGGCAGTTATCCCTCATGATCATTGGGCTGGTTTATCTATATTACTACTTTCCTAAATTCATCATCTTCAAACTTAAGCTCTTACTGTTGGCAAAAAAAAAATAATTTTTTATGTTGGGAGTCCATGGCAGGCACGTCACCTGAGGTCAGGAGTTCAAGACCAGCCTGGCCAACATGGTGAAACTCTATCTCTACTAAAAGTACATGAATTAGCCAGGCATGGTGGCAGGTGCCTATAATCCCAGCTACTCTTGAGGCAGGAGAATCGCTTGAACTCTAGAGGTGAAGGTTGCAGTGCACTCCAGCCTGGGTGACAAGAGCGAGACTCTGTCTCAAAAAAAAAAAAAAAAAAATTATGTTGCTCTAGTCAGCACTCTTTACATTTTACAGCAAAAACAAAATCTGTAGAACTTTCTTCCCAACACTGACCATTTGTCAGCACTTTCCTTAAAAAATGGAAGCCAACAGTTGCAAATTTTCCACAGTGAACCCAGGCACAACTGCTTCTTACTACCCATCTTTTGTCCTTCTACTTAAAAACCATGCTTCCTTATTTATTTTATTTTATTTTATTTATTTATTTATTTAGTTTTGAGATGGAGTCTTATTCTGTCACCCAGACTGGAGTACAGTGGCTCAATCTCAGCTCACTGTAACCTCTGCCTACCTGGTTCAAGTGATTTTCCTGCCTCTGTTTCCCAAGTAGCTGGAAATTACTGGCACCTGTCACCACGCCCAGCTAACTTTTGTATTTTTAGTAGAGGCAGGATTTCCCCATGTTGCCCAGAATGGTCTCAAACTCCTGACCTCAGGTGATCCACCCATGTAGGCCTCCTAAAGTGCTGGGATTACGGGCATGAGCCACCGTGCCCAGCCCCATGCTTTCTTATTTCTAGGCAATATTGTGCAATTGATATTTTGTCTTCAGCATGGTCATCATATTCCCATTACTTCCTTGTTCTTTATTATTTGGGTAGGTCAAGCCTCAACCATCTTAAAAACCAACAAAATAAAACATAAACAGAATGGAGGATAGTAGTAACATGTGCTCAGAAGTCAGAAAATCTAGATTTAAATCCAGGCTCCACAGTAGGGCAATTGATCTGACCTTGACAGTTTGCTGAGCCTATTTGTGCTTCTGTTTCTTCTTTTGTAAAATCAAATAATTATAGTGTACTTTATAAAAAGGTTGAAAAAGATTAAATGGAATAATGTATATAAAAGGCTTGTAATAGTGCCTGGCATGTAGTTAACACTCAGTAAGTTAGTTGTATTATTCTTATGATCCAGCATGTATTAAATATCAGTTAATGTTTGCTATGCTGTTGTCATCCTTCCGTGACCCAAATGCCCTCACACAGTCATAGTAATTTGGAAGTTAAAGTCTATTCATCCACCCCTTTAATGGTTTCATATTGTCCATGAATAAAGTTTCTGCTTGATCTGACACCTCCCTACATTTCACCCTCATCCCATACCACTCTCTGCACTTGGTTTCTATGCTCTGATAATACTGAAGCTCATTTTGGCAGCTTATTTTAATATTTCTCAGGGATTTGAACAACAGTGGAGTAAGCACTCACCACATACAAGCTATTATTTACAGTTTACTATTTTTAATATCAGTGGACTTAGCCACTTGACTTAGGTCCTTCCCATCAAACCCTTCTCTTTCTCAGAATGTGCAGGATTAACCTTAAGATGATTTTAACATCGGATAGGCTCTCCTACCTTTATTTTTAAAAAATAAGAAAGAAAGCAATAAATGATGATTTTAACATCTGGTAGGCCCTACTACCTTTATTTAAAAAAAAAAAAAAAAAAAAGGAAAGCAATAAATGATGGTTCTTTAAGATAATACATGTTCTCTTGCATATTTTTCACTTTTCTTATTGCCCATGTGCTTGGTACACCCCTTTCTCCCTTATTTACCTGATTTATTGAATTATTACTTATCCCTTAGAACTTGGCTTAGGTGTAAACTCCACCTGGAAACCTCTCTTTTCTCTCTCCCAATGGCTCTGAGATATCCCTCTTAGTGTATCTGTAACACACTGTGTTTAGCTCCACCAGAGCATATATCATATCATGTTGCCATCTGGATGTTTCCCTTACTAGACTTGAAGCACACTGGGGACAAAAATGCACGTGAGTCTTCCTGTTGCTTGTAGAACAGTTGATGACACTGTTGTAGCCCAAAAGAGGCTGAATACAGAGCAAGAACAAAACAAAACAAAACAAAACAAAACAAAACAAAACAAAACAAAA
>NW_022436956.1:30362632-30496058 GCF_009761245.1 Sapajus apella | reverse complement strand
AACAAAACAAAACAAAACAAAACAAAACAAAACAAAACAAAACAAAACAGGTATTCTTCAGTTTGTAAACTTTTCATCCTCCTCCTACTCTGAATCAGCCTTTTTTTGACAGAGTCCCATAGTGGCTTCCAAGCATTCTGATCAAATAAAATTCCGATTAGGGCAATCAATAGTGTTCATGAAGGTTACTCTTGAATTCTCAGAACTTAGAAGTGGTAAAAAGAATATGTTCCCAATAGTAGCCTATGCTTTCTTTCCAGTGTAATAATCTCACTTTGTGGTTTGCCACTGGGGATTTTAAGTTGTCATGCGAATTCTTCATTCTCTTTTTTTTCCTGCTTTAAGGCTCATAAGGACACCTATTTGCTGGGAAACATGAAATTGGGTAGAGTATAATTGCTTTCTCATTCTGCCAGATTGTCTCTAGGACCTTAGAACAGATCTATAATATTAACCTGAGGTGGAGAAAAGAAGCAATTATTTTGATAGTCCAGGCTAAGAAAGTGCAGTGGGAAAACAAAGCCAGCTGTGAATTTTGAATTAACTTGATTTTCACTGCAGAGTTCAAAATAAGCAATAGGAAAGTGAAATTTCATGAGTGTATTGCTAGATAGTACCTATCTATTCTAACATTAAGAAAATCTAGTACTATGATGTCCTGAAAGACTGAATGATATTTGGAAAGCCAAAAATACCTTACTCTTGTCCCTTTTCCTCTCCTGCTTCTCCTTTTCTTCATTATTTTTTCTTTTTCTCTTTTTTCTCTTTAAATATAGAAATCTCAAGAAAACCCAGGAAAAGGCCCATTAAACTAATAAAATATGACCATGGAGTACAGTATTATAAATTGTAACCAATGATTATCCCCTCATCCGCTTCATGCAAAGATTCCTGCAGGCATGAATTAATGAGGCCATTGTAATGTTTGACCAATTCTGACTTTGACAGACTCTACTGAGGAGTTGAAAAAGTAATGTATATATTTTAAACTGAAACCTAGCAGTTAAAACTGATAGTAATAATGATCTAGTGAAGGAAGGCTTTGTGTGTGTGTGGTGGGGGTGGTGGTGGGTGTGGGTGTGGAGGTGGGGGCAGTTTTCTTTTGGGCTTAGAGTAGTGTTAAAGAAACCAGAAAAAGAAAATGACAATGAAGCTCCCAGAATAAAGGAATAAAATATTTCTTACATCTTACAACAAATGAGAGCCCAGTACATGTGATTCTGAGACTATTCTTGCTGAAGAATGAGCTCATCCTTTATTGATGGTGACTCTGAGCTGTCTTTAAGGGAGCTGGTTGAAGAACTTCTTTCCCATCATCATCTTGTCCTAGATTATTGACACTGTAATCTTTTCACTGGGAAACATTAATTTTGAACTAAGGCTAACCATTAGCTAAAAGTAAATTGTAAGCTTTATACAATAATTATTTAAATATTATTGGGTAGAATTTGATTTTGCTCAGAAATCTATTTTGTTTTTGAGTTATTTTTAATCCCACTATTGATGGACATGTGTTTATATATTCTTGCTAAGCGTGGGGCTAAATTCTAGCACTCAATAGGCTAATTAAGTTACATAATAATTTTTGTATGTGTAATGTTAAAATGAAGTTAATTTAATATATAATATATCGTTAGCCTATTGTTTCAAATTATCTAAAACCATTTTCTTATATATGCATTAATAAAACATTCTATATTAGATTCCTAATTTCAAAAAAACTAGAGTGATTATAATTTACTATCAAAAACTTAAGCAGTATGGTGCTTTAGGAATAAGATAGGCTTGCATGCAAATACCTGGGTGTTAATCGAGCTCTGCTCTGTCACTAGTAACAACTTTGCTTTTAGAACCTCATTTTTCTTACTGTAAAATGTAAATACCTACCAAGCTTCTGCCTGTTTCACAATTGGTGATAACAACCAAATGGAGTCATGTATAATAAAAGCATCTTTGCATGGTTTTTTTTTTTTTTAAGTAAATAAATAACCCCATAATGATATAACAAAGATAAAATATAGAAGACATTTGTTTGGTTCGAAAAATTGTTATCATATTTTTAGGAAATAAACAGGATCTGTAACAATGTAAGATTCTAAAACAAGGCCTGGGAGGCTACCTGATACCCCAGAATTGTAAATCAGTGGCTGGTTCATTTTAATATAGTATATATTAGGGAGGGATTAGTCTTATTTTTATACCAGACACTAAAGAGATTACAGTTTCTTTTCTAAAGAAGTTTATGACATGGATGTTGCTGCAGAATGGTTTGTTTCCATAAAACAATAAGAAAATAATGTAAGAAGATAAAAATGTTATAATATGCATACAATAACTGGTTTAAAATCAAACAGCCTCATGGCTTAGTTTCTGCTTGTACCTATACTTCAGTAGATGCCAGTCAAGCAAATATGAATAATTGAATAGCAGCTGAAAGCTTTAGTTAAGGTCTCCTGTAGAATATCACAGGAGATTTAATTAACTACTATTAGCTGAAGTTCTATAAACCTTTCATTATCTAGTTTTCTTTTTCAGTTTCCCAGAAATTCCCTAATCTCCCTCTTTCCCTCTCAAAATTGTCAACCTAAAGAATTCTCTTCTGGCCTTTTTTTTGTGTCTGTGTGTGCATGTGTGTGTGTTGGGAGGTGGTCTCTAACTCTAGCATTTTTATTAGAACATTCATTTGGTATCTGTGGCTTCTTTGGTTTATTTTCCCCTTTTTCATTCTCTTTCTCTCTCTCTCCTCTCTCTCTCTCTCTCTGGTGATTTCTTGCTGAATCAAATTGCTAGTGAACATACAAATGTTCTCAATATTTTCTTATGGATTCCTGAAGTTTTATACATCTTTCATTATGGAATTAACTTACAGAATATATAAGCTAAAGTGGCTGTATCATGGTCCCCCACCATAAACTGCCATAAGTCACTGTGATTAACCTCCTGTCTGATAAATTTGGAATTGCCTTGGTACAGGTACAAGGATAAATGAGGATGCAATCAGATTCAATCAAGTTATAAAGTCTTCTTAAATGGTTTTTTAGATGTGACTCGTGATAAATCAAATTATTCTGAAAAATGAAGATAAAAAACAGTCTCTGGGACTGTGTTTACTACATAAGGGAAATATGTTTATCCAATTCAGTGTAGAATCTTGTAAGAAAAGCCACAGAGTTTTTCATGTCCCATTGGTATTTGTTGCTAAATTTGCTCCATAAAAATATTAACATTCTCTTTGCAATAAAAATGTGCCATATTTAAACAGTAAGACCAAGGAAACAATTTGGCTTAATCCCATAAGTGTAATAAAACTATAAAATATCTCTTTTTCTCTTTTGCTTACATGCATGAACCAGGCTTAAATTATTTTAATGTACCTAATATATTCAGTGTTCTGAGTTACTTTTTTTCTTCACTTCTAAGGACATGAAATGAAAACTCACAAATGTTATATATATATTTGATGATAGGAAATAAGAGAGATGGACACTGTTTTATGCTGGTAATGGAAGTAAAATGAATACAGAATTTTTAGATAGAAATTTGGTTGCCAGTGTCAAGAACATTAAAAGAGTTCATAATCTGCATTCAATAATTTTCTCTCTCTCTCTTTTTTTTTTTTTTTTTTTGATGGAGTCTCGCTGTTGCCCAGGCTGGAGTGCAGTGTTGCAATCTCAGCTCACTGCAACCTCCGCCTCCTGGGTTCAAGCAATTCTCCTGCCTCAGCCTCCTGAGTAGCTGGGAGTACAAGTGCATGCCACCACGCCTGGCTAATTTTTTGTATTTTTAGTAGAAACAAGGTTTTACTGTGTCTCAATCTCCTGACCTCCAGATCTGCCCACTTTGACCTCCCAAGGTGCTGAGTTTACAGGTGTGAGCATCCGGCCTCTGCATCCAATTTTTGCTCAGAGATATAGAATCTGGAGAGAGTCTCATTCCTACTGGCTTAAGCTAAATTGAGTCCTCCTTAAATTTGTATGTTAATATCCTTATCTCCACTACCTCACACTGTGACTGGATTTGGAGAGAAGGCCTTTAAAGATGTGATTAAATTAAAATGAAGTTATACAGGTGGGCCCTAAAGCAATCTGACTGGTCTTAGAAGAAGAGGGAATTTGGGCACATAAAGAGACCACCAGAAAAGTGAGCCTGCCCAGAGACCCCAGAAAACTGAACACACACAGAAAAATCCATGTAAGGACACAAGGAGAAGTTTACCATCCGTAAGCCAACAAGAGAGGCCTCCAAAATAGCCAAAGCTGCCCACACCTAAACCTTAGATTTCCCACCTACAGATTTGTGAGAAAATACATTTCTGTTGTTTAAGCCACTCAGTCTGTGATATTTTGTGTGGCAGCTCTAGCAAATAATTTCACTCACCTTTGCAATAAAAAAGCAAAAACTAACAGACAAAAAAGTGAAAGAAACTACAAATTCATTAGTATTTTTAAATCCATCAGATACCTGAGATCATAGGCTAAACAACTTGATAAAAATGTAAGAAAAAATAAATATATGTGAGCATTACCTTGTGTGGCATACACAAAACCAGTAAGAACAATTGGAATTTAAAGAAAATGTCATTTATAATAAGAACAAAACAAATGAAATACTTCAGTGTGGATCTAACAAATTATGTGCAAGATGTGTAGGCTAACCTTGTGAATGATCTAAGCACTCAGTTAAAAACAGAGATTGTTATTGAACAAAAAGCAAGACCTAATAGTTTACTATCTATAAGAAGTCCACTTTAAATATAAATACATAAATAGGTTAAAAGTAACAAGATATGAAAAACATGTACCATGTGACCACTAACCAATAAAAGCCAGAGTGACTATCATCATATCAGACAAAGACTCCAAAACTAGGAATTTGGGATGGCTAATACTAAGGTAGGAAAGGAAAAAATATTGATAAATTAGACTTTATAGAAACTAAAATTATTTGCTTTATTAAAGGCATTATTAAGGTGATAAAAAAGATGTGCCAGAGATATATACAAATTATATTTTCAACAAGGAATTTGTTTCCAGAATATAGAATATTTTTCACAATAAAACAATATAATTATACAAATGAGCAAAGATAGAAATTTTACTAAATAAGTTATATGAATGACAAGTAATTACATTAAAAATTCCCAGCATTATTAGTCATTAGGGAATTGAAAATTAGAGCCACAATGAGATTTTACTACATACTTTTCAAAATGGCTAATTATGAGTAAAAATAGAGCAAAAAACTTTAAATTTTAAGTGCTTGCAAGTATTTGAAGCTACTTAATTACTCATCCTTTGCTGGTAGAAAAAGCAAACTGGTATTTTTTGGAAAACAGGTTGACAATTTCTTATACAGTTAAGCCATGTACCTAACATATGTCCCAGCACTCCCACCAGTATTTATCTACCCAAGAGAAATTAATACAGATTTGCATTAAATCTATTTTGATTTTTTTTAAATTGTACTTTAGGTTCTGGGGAACATGTGCATATCATGCAGGATTGTTGCATAGATACATACATGGCAATGTAGTTTGCTGCCTCCATCCCCTCATCACCTATATCTGGCATTTCTCAAAATGTTATACCTGTTTTAAATTTTATGCCAACTTTATTCATAACACCAAATAAGTAGGTACAATTCAGAACAACTAAGGTCTCATTCAGTTGGTGAATGAATGAACGAATTAATATGTCTCTAAATAAACTACACCTAAGCAATTAAAAAAATTCTGGAGAATCTTGAGATGCAAGAATATGAGGTCATGCTTGAGCAATGACAAAAAAGATGTGGATTTGTTGAAAGGGCCCAAAGGAAGTGCTTAATCTCCAAAATTGAAAAAATTAGTGCTATAAAATAATACTTTTAGATTAAAACCCAGATTATATTATAAACATCCTTGAGTCCAAATGAATATAAAAATAAATGAATGGGGAGAATATACAAATTTTTCTCATGGAAGAAAATAAATGTAGATGGAATAAAGGAAATAGAAAATCCTCACTAGAACATCATGCTAATTATTGCAGCAGGCAAGATGCCCAAATGGATGCTAAAATTAGTATACAAAACAGTAAGGATAAAGAGTATACTTGTAGTATTCAGTTAAGAAAAGAGGACGTCACATTGTCTCTATCTGCAGACAACATGATTGTATATTTAGAAGACCCCATTGTCTCAGCCCCAAATCTCCTTAAGATGATAAGCAACTTCAGCAAAGTCTCAGGATACAAAATCAATGTGCAAAAATCACAAGCATTCCTATACACCAATAAAAGACAAACAGCCAAATCATGAGCAAACTCTCATTCACAATTGCTACAAAGAGAATAAAATACCTAGGAATACAACTAACAAAAGATGTGAAAAACCTCTTCAGGGAGAACTACAAACCACTGCTCAAGGAAATAAGAGAGGACCCAAACAGATGGACAAACATTCCATGCTCATGGCTAGGAAGAATCAATATTGTGAAAATGGCCATATTGCCCAAAGCAACTTACAGATTCAATGCTATCCCCATCAAGCTATCATTGACTTTCTTCACAGAACTGGAAAAAAAAAAAACCACCTTAAACTTCATATGGAACCAAAAAAGGCCACATAGCCAAGACAATCCTAAGCAAAAAGAACAAAGCTGGAGTCATCATACTACCTGACTTCAAACTATACTACAAGGCTACAGTAATCAAAACAGCATGGTACAGGTACCAAAACAGAGATATATAGGCCAATGGAACAGAACAGAGGCCTCGGAAGTAACACCACACTCTTAAAACCATCTGATCTTTCACAAACCTGACAAAAACAAGCAATGGGAAAGGATTTCCTGTTTAATAAAGGGTATTGGGAAAACTGGCTAGCCATGTGCAGAAAGCTGAAACTGGACCCCTTCCTTATACCATATACAAAAATTAACTCCAGGTGGATTGAAGATTTAAACATAAGACTGAACACCATAAAAATGCTGGAAGAAAACCTAGACAATACCATTCTGGACACAGACATAGGCATGGATTTCATGACTAAAACACCAAAAACAATTATAACAAAAGCAAAAATTGACAAATGGAATCTAATTAAACTCAAGAGCTTCTGCACAGCAAAAGAAACAATTATTAGAATGAACTGGCAAACAACAGAATGGGGAAATTGGTTTCTTACCACCCAAGCCCTGCAACACAAGGGAAAGGTGGGAAGGAAGTGGCACAAAATAAGCCCTGCTTCCGGTGAGATATGAAATTAGATCCCCAATCCAAATTCTTTCTTTGATATTTCCACAAGTGGGAACAGTAAACCTGAAGGTTCCTTTAAACAACAAATTTTTCTTCCCCTTTTCCTACTGACAGGACAACCTGAAAACTCAGGGAGTTGGATTAAGAAAGGTGCTATTAGCCAGGTACCTACAACTCCCTCATCTATTCTCCCACACCTCACCCTCTTTTCCTACATAGAATCATTGAGACACCATCAAGGTATTGTTAGGTAAAGTAATCTTGGTTTCATTCCATTTATTGGCAGAATTCAGTTCCTTGCAGTAATAGGATCTAGGTCTCTGTGTTCTTGTTGGCTGTAAGCAGAGGGCTGTTTCCAGCTTCCAAAAGTTACTACATTGTTTGGCTCATGGCTTCTTCCTCCATCTACCAGGCCAGCAAAGGAGGCCAAGTCCTTACTGTGTGACATCTTTCTGATCATTCTTTCATGGTCAGGTCATGATCTTTCCAGCCAGGAAAGGTTCTTCACTTCTAAGGTTGTGTGTACATAGATAGGGTCAACCCACATAATCTAGGATAATCTCTCCTTCTCAAAGTTCTTATTCTTAATCATATCTGCAAAGTTCCAATTCCTGGTAAAGCAACATAATCACAGGTTTTGGTGACTGTTGCATGAAAATCATTTGTTGTGGGGTACAGTCATTATTCTACTTACAGTAATGGTGATAGCCTTGAGGTTGAAGGTAAAATTTAATAGTCAGAAATCATTGCATTTTGTCAGGTAGGGAAATTTTGCAGTTTCTGTACATATTGGAAAGTGGTAAGAAAGTGACCGAATACCCTAGAATCTCTCGCTAGAGCAATGTTTATAAAACATATCCTCCCAATATTATTTTTTGTGAGATAATAGACATAAAATTGAAAAAAATAGATGTGTTCAGAAGGGCTCATGTTTGTTGTCAAATAAGACCCATAAATAAATCAATTCAATCTTATTCTTTAATGAAATATTTTTTACTATCATCAGTATGCAGATGTGCATTGTAACTTTCCAGAAGGGATTGATAGTGTTTGTTAGTCACAGTTGATTATAGAAATTGTATTTTTATTTATTTCTTGAGGGATTCTGAATTAACCTTGGCAAGCCATTGTCCAGTCACTTGGCCTGCTAGCAATGCAGTTGGCCAGAGGTATGAACAACGTCTGTCACTGCATAGGAGGCAGATTTACAAGGATTCTTGACTCTGGCCATATTTAAATGTTGTTTTATGTGTAACATCCTCTTTAGAACTTATTTTTCTTTCAAATTATTAGAAACATTTTATACTAGTCTTTATTTGGAAGCATTTGTACTATATAGACATAGCCAAAGCCTTTTGTCATTAGCTAAATAGTAATTATTATTAATGTCTCATATTTTACATGCATTTAGTAAGTGCTCGGCACTGTGCTAAGGACTTCATGAGCATTATTTCATTGAATCTTCATGACAGTGCTTATGGAGTACGTGCTATAATTATGAGGGAACTGAGACTGAGCAAATCAATATGGCATATATTGAGTTAAATAAAATGAAGTCTGTATTATTTCTTTTTTCTTTTTCTTTAGTTTTTTTTTTTTTTTTGGAGACAGAGTCTCACTCTGTCGCCCTAGCTGAAGTGCAGTGGCACGATCTCAGCTCACTGTAACCTCTGCCTCCTGCCTCAGCCTCCCGAGTAGCTGGGACTACAGGCATGTGCCACCATGCCTGGCTAATTTTTGTTTTTTTTTAGTAGAGTCGGGGTTTCACCATGTTGGCCAGGCTGGTCTTGAACTCCTGGCCTCAGATGATCTGCCCTCCTCAGCCTCCCAAAGTGCTGGGATTACAGGAGTGAGCCACCTTGCCTGGCCCTAGTCTGTGTTATTTTATGGTATGTCCTCTTACTCACTGCTGTACTGTCACTATAAATAGTTATTAGCCACAATGTTTCAATAAATCCAAAGGCAGTATTTTATTTGGAAGTGGACAGTGGAAACAAATTGGAAAATCTAAGAGTAAGGCAAGGATATTTAGCTGTGCCCTAGATATGGTAGTTATTGCTTCCCTGCATAATCCTTTTCCAAGAGAAACTGCCTCTCTCCCCTCAGCTGACTTCTTTGTACAACTCCTCATCTCCCTCTACACTCTGGTCCTACATCAAAAATTGGACCAGATACAGAAACCTGATCTCAAAACAACTAATCCATGAACTCATCTGAGCCAAGTAGATTATATCTTGAGACTCTGAGTTGAGTCATTTTGCAACCAAGTCACATAAGAGGTCACCAGACAAAAGATACAGTGCAAGGACCCATACAAGGCTAAGGTGGTGCCTCCTGGAAATGACATTTTGAATGGTTTTCTTCTCTGATCTGAAGGAACTAGGAAAGGCAAATACAAAGGAGCCTTGAGATCAGTCAGAGAAGGAAGCTTTCTAAAGGATTGGAAAGTGATAATGTACAGTTGTTGTGAAATGCACAACTAAATAATTATCCATGCCTTACTCTTAGATTATCCAGTTGGTTTCCACTGTTCACTTCCAAATAAAATACTGCCTTTGGATTTATTGTAACATTAAAAATACCCTAGAATCTCTGTTTATCTGATGGTTTATATTTATAACTATTTATAGCAACAGTACAGCATAGTGAGCAAGAGGACATACTCTGAAAACACAGACTAGGGCCGGGCATGGTGGCTCATGCTAGTGCCTGTTGAGTGAACAATCTGGCCTACTTGTAAGAATTGCCTGGCGGTTGGGAGAAGGATTCACTGAGCCACTCTTGTTTGATTAAAATGTCTGGCGAAGTCTTCAAATTCCCTTTGCTTTGATTTTATATTTGCTGAGCAACCTTCTGATCTTAATTTGCTTTCCCGCAGAGGCTTCCTTAACAGGTGGTGAAAGTGCTTTCTGGCTGACAGGAACATTCTTCACAAAGAATTAATAAATTGTCACTCTGATGTCAGTCTCTTATCAGCTGGATCATGGCAAATCACTGGGCTTGGTCCCAGCGAGATGAACTAATGGATAAGGACTCTGAATCCCCTGGGTGAATGGCCAGATTCAATTCAACACCCTGGAGGCTGGAACTGACAACCATTCAGGCACACAACAGTTAGTTCGCTAATTAATTCTTCATCAAATGTTTGGTGGGTGCCTCCTTAGTGCCAGGCACTGCTTTAGAAGCTAGATTATCTGCACTAAGCAAGGCAAAGCTGCACCTTGCCCTCAGAGAACTTATGGTTTAGGAAAGGAAGACAAACAATATGAAAAAGTACAGAAATAGATATATAGATGAATAAACAAATAGATATGAAAAGTATCAGGCAGTGATTGGTGCTATCAAGAATATTAAAATAGGATGATATGATAAAGGGTAACTAAGTGGCAGTTTTCTGAGAGGCAGAATGGAGAAGTGGTCAAAATAATGAACTTGAGACATGAAGTAAAATCATCTCTCTCACTTAATACTGTCTGATGTTGGGCCATTTTCTTAGCCTCTCTGTGCTTTAGTTTCTGTAAAATGTGGTTGATAACAATCTACTTGTAAGTTTGCTAAACATATTACATGAGTTCATGTATGTAAAGCATTTAGGATGGTTTCAGGCATGTGGTAAATGCTATAAAAGTGTTGGCTGCTATTGTGGTTCCTGTGTTTATTTAAAGACTTCTATTTGAGATTTGAATAAGCAGAAGGCCAACCACATGAATCAGGCAGAACATTCCAAGCAGAGGGAAATGCTAGTGCAGAAACCCAAAGACAAAAATGTACTTGGTCCTGTTCAGCATCAGAATGAGGGCTGGTGCAGCCAACGTGCCGTAGAGGATGGAGGGATGATCAGAGGGAAATCACATGGGAGGCAGGGCTGGGTCATAAAGGGCTCTTACGTAGTAGAAGGAATTTGCTTTGAAAAAAATCCACTGTGTTGCTTGAGGGCTAGATGGGAGGTTGTGGAGTGAGAATAAGAGCAGGAGACAAGTTAGAAGAGTAGTGGATAGCTAGGTGGGAGGACCTATTATGTCTACTTTAGAACCTACATGTCTAGGGAACTTTAGCATCAAACACCTCCACATATACATCATTGCATATTTAGCAGTGAAAAAGGTGGAGAAACAGGTAAAATATCTGCCCCCATGGCTCATTCATTATTTTATAAATCATAATATTGGGTAAGACAGTTTTTCCTGGAATGATAGGCTCATTCTAAGAACAAATAAATGATATTTGTGGCACATGCTAGATTGTAATTTATGTCTTTCTTAAAGCCATTCTTAATATTTGCGAGGCTATTTCACTGTCTCCAATCTGTGAAATGATTGCTTAGGTATTAGTTCTGAATTTTGTCACACAAATCACTCTAGTAATATATCAAAATACATGCATTTGCATCATGTGTCAGCTATGTATAAAATACATCATTATTAATGTAAGACAGGAACTGACAAGCTTTCTACCCCATGGCTCATTCTTTCTTGGAGCACTCTACCTATAGTTTGGATTGCTTAGTTGGGCTGGAAAGACTCAACCAGGCAAGGTCAGTTTAGCTTAAATGTGTTCAAGCATGTTTAACAGTCAGTCAAGATGATTTTGCTTTTTCCTTAAATGCTCAAATCTTAAGTGAGGAACCATTCTCATTCTACTTACTATTTTTGATAGACTCTGGCATTTAAAATCAGAGTTTAAAAATTCTAGGCCTGTTTATCTGATCTATTCAGATCTTTTCTAGGGATAACTGAGCTCAAACTGTGTATCTAACTCTGGTGGGGTTTTTTTTTTTTTCCTACTTACACCAAACAAATTGGAAATGGGAGATGTTGATTTACTCTTTTTATCCAAAAATAAATAACACATTAATAGTAAAATGATTTTTATAATTGTCTATTTCTTGTACAACTATTTCTAGAAATTAGTTTTTCATTACCACTAGATGTGACTTTTCAAGAGCCTAAACATTCTCCAGAAGGTTGTTTAAATATATTTTATCTAATATATAAAAAGAGAACATTTCTTAAACATGATACATTCATCACTGGGGAGATGTGGTCTAAGAGAAATAATTCAGAAACTGTGTTACCACCTAGAATTCTCTTCTTCACACAGATCTGATAGGTCCTAAACTTCACAAATGAGATTAATTTATTGAATTATCTTTCTTGAGGTTTTCTATAAAAAGTAATTAGTGCTATAAAGTAGTGCTAACACTTATCTAATAAGTGACCTTATTCTGACAAATAGAAATAGGAGAAGCCTGGATTGGAACATGGAGACGGTAAAGTAGTATCCCAAAATTTTTATTTAAAAAAAGGGCATAAAGGGCTGTTGAATTTTGTTGAAGGCCTTTTCTGCATCTATTAAGATAATAGTATGGTTTTCGATTTTGGTTCTGTTTTTGTGATGGATTAAATTTATAGACTTGTGTATGTTGAACCATTCTTGCATCCCCTGGATGAAGCTTACTTGATCATGATGAATAAGCTTTTTGATTTGCTGTTGCATTCTGTTTTCCAGTATTTTATTGAAGATTTTTGCGTCGATCTTCACCATGGATATTGGCCTGAAGTTTTCTTTTTTACTTGCGTCTCTGCCTGTTTTGGTATTAGGATGATGTTGGTCTCATAAAATGAGTTGGGCAGGATGCCTTCCTTTTGCATTGTTTGTTTGGAATAGTTTCAGAAGGAATTGTACCAGCTCCTCTTTGTATGTCTGGTAGAATTCAGCTGTATCCCCACTAAAAGCCCTAAATAAACTAGGTATCAGTGTTACGTATCACAAAATAATAAAAGCTATTTATGACAAACCCACATCCAATATCATACTGAAAGGGCAAAAAGTGGAAGCATTCCCTTTGAAATCTGGCACAAGACAAAAATGCCCTCTCTCACCACTCCTATTCAATATAGTACTGGAAGTTCTAGCCAGAACAATCAGGCAAGAAAAAGAAATAAAGGATATTTAATTAGGAGAAGTGGAAGCCAAATTGTCTCTATTTGCAGATTACAAGATTGTATATTTAGAAGACCCCATCGTCTCAGCCCAAAATCTCCTGAAACTGATAAACAACTTCAGCAAAGTCGCAGGATACAAAATCAATGTGCAGAAATCACAAGCATTTATATACACCAATAACAGACAGAGAGCCAACTCAAAAGTGAACTCCCATTCACAATTGCTACAAAGAGAATAAAATACCTAGGAATGCAACTAACAAAGGATGTAAAGGACCTCTTCAAGGAGAACTACAAACCACTGATCAAATAAATAAGAGATGGCACAAACAGATGGAAAAACATCCCATGCTCATGGTTGGGAAGAATCAACATCATGAAAATGGCCATACTGCCCAAAGTAATTTATACATTCAACTGTCTCCATCAAGCTACCAATGACCTTCACAGAACTGGAAAAAAAAACCACTTCAAAGTTAATATGGAACCAAAAGAGAGCCTGTATAGCCAAAACAATCCTAAGCAAAAAGAACAAAGCTGGAGGCATCATGCTGCCTGACTTCAAACTGTACTACAAGGCCACGGTAATCAAAACAGCATGGTACTGGTACCAAAACAGAGACCTAGACCAATAGAACAGAACAGAGGCCTCAGAAGCAACATCACACATCTACAATCATCTGATCTTTGAAAAACCTGAGAAAAACAAGCAATGGGGAAAAGATTTCCTGTTTAATAAATGGTGTTGGGAAAACTGACTCTCCATGTGCAGAAAGCAGAAACTGGACACCTTCCTGACACCTACACTAAATTAACTCCAGATGTATTAAAGATCTAAACATAAGATCTAATACCATAAAAACCCTAGAAGAAAACCTAGGCAGAACCATCCAGGACATAGGCATAGGCAAGGACTTCATGGCTAAAACACCAAAAGCAGTGGCAACAAAAACCAAAGTAGACAAATGGGATCTAATTAAACTCCAGAGCTTCTGTACAGCAAAGGAAACAATCATTAGAGCGAACCAGCAACCAACAGAATGGGAAAAAATTTTTGCAATCTACCCATCTGACAAAGGGCTAATATCCAGAATCTACAAAGAACTAAAACAGATTTACAAGAAAAAAAAAAAAAAAAACATTCAAAAGTGGATGAAGGATATGAACAGACACTTTACAAAAGAAGACATCTATGAGGCCAACAAACATATGAAAAAATGCTAAAATGCTCATCATCACTGGTCATTGGAGAAATGCAAATCAAAACCACATTGAGATACCATTTCACACCAGTTAGAATGGCGATCATTAAAAAAACCTTGAGACAACAGATATTGTATATTTAGAAGCCCCCATCGTCTCAGCCCAAAATCTCCTGAAACTGATAAGCAACTTCAGCAAAGTCTCAGGATACAAAACCACATTAAGATATAGGAACACTTATACACTGTTGGGAGTGCAAATTAGTGCAACCACTGTGGAAGACAGTGTGGCAATTCCTCAAGGACCTAGAGATAGAAATACCATTTGACCCAACAGCCCCATTACTGGGTATATACCCAAAGATTTATAAATTGTTCTATTATAAAGACACATGCACATGTATGTTCATTGCAGCACTGTTTACAATAGCAGAGACCTGGAACCAACCCAAATGTCCATCAACGATAGACTGGATAAAGAAAATGTGGCACATATACGCCATGGAATACTACACAGCCATAAAAAACAATGAGTTCATGTCCTTCATAGGGACATGGTTGAATATGGAAACCACCATTCTTAGCAAACTGACAGAAGAACAGAAAACCAAACACCGAATGTCATCACTCATAGGTGGGTGTTGAAGAATTAGAACACATGGACACAAGGAGGGGAGCATCACACACTGCAGTCAGTGGTGGTGGTGGGGGCTAGGGGAGGGACATCGGGTTGGGGAGGGTGGGTGGGATAATGAGGGAAGAAATGCCAAATATAGGTGATGGGGGGATAAAGGCAGCAAACCATCTTGCCATGTATGTACCTATGCAACAATCCTGATGATCTGCACATGTACCCCAGAACCTAAAGTAGAATTAAAAAAAAATAAGGGCAGCACAAATTGAGGACAAGGGGAAGAAACACAAAATTTTTATAAAGGTAAAAGTTTTCATTTCCCCAAATGGCTGCCCTCACATACTGACCGGACATGGGCAGATCACAGCTTTGTGCTAAGCAGTGCATTTCAAGCTTCTTTGATATTAGACAAGGATTCCAGCATAGTCAGAAAAAGTTTAAATCATTGTTTCCTGTCATGACCACTGCTCTCATTAGGATGCAGGTGATCATTTAGAAAACAAAAACAAAACCCTGGAATACATTTTCTCTATTCTAGGCACTAAGAAGACAACTAAACAAGCAGAAAATACAGGTAAAGTGGGTAGTATGTGAACTGAAAGGCAATGGGATCCTGTAAATATTTACATAAGAATTTCCTTCTGTGACTTGCCAGAGGGAATGATCCGAGTGGACCCTTGCCACTGCAGTAAATGCTGATGAGGACAACGAAGCAAGCTCTG
Source organism: Sapajus apella (assembly GCF_009761245.1). Classification (NCBI taxonomy): domain Eukaryota; kingdom Metazoa; phylum Chordata; class Mammalia; order Primates; family Cebidae; genus Sapajus; species Sapajus apella. Next base: position 30,480,320 of record NW_022436956.1, on the reverse strand, counting down.
AAATGTGTTGATCAAAGCATGCAGAACTCTGGGCAAATGCTTTACCCTTAAGTCACATCAACCCTGCCATCCATATGCTTTAAGCCTATGTAGATTGTTTATTGTGGCTGGAGCAGATGGATCCCTGGATGCGAATGTAGTTTGCTGTTTTAAGGTATGCATGCCTGTGTGCACACATGAGGATACAAACACACACACACACACACACACAAATACTCTCTCACTCCCTCTCTCTCTCTCTGTCTCTCTCTGTTTCTCTCCAAGGCACCATAAGGGGCTGCCTGTTGATCTTTGAAACATGAAGATATTAAAATGCGGTATAATTATTTTAGGTGCGAGACTCAGTTGCTTCTTATGGGAACTAGAATCATGTTCAAAAGTCTGTTTTAATTCTGGTTTGATTCAGAGCCCAGTTTTACATGTTTACTACAATCCAAATGTCCTAAATAGCCTGAAAACTTCCCCCCTAGAAAGTAATCTGCTTATATCCAGTGAGACAGTAAAACACAACTCCAATTCTGCTCTCTTTGCGAGGCCTCTGAAGCACATGTGCCAGGCTAGATGGATTGCAAATTTGGATTCACACCAACCTCTGAGGTGACCCTAATCTGGGTGCGATGCTGATTCTTCTTTGCCAAGGCAAAAAGAAGACTTATTGAGCTCTGGGGGTGGTGGGCAGCAACTTTGTTGGACTAAGTGTAGATGGACAAAGGGGATATGATATGCGGATAATTTTGATGATTTTTGGCTATGTTGAGTTCACCATGAAAATATGACAGCTGTGATAGAACTGGATATTATATCTTCATAAAATCCTTGGCTTGATTTAATACAAATTATTGCCATGTCATCATAAGCATCTACCTTTTACTGCCATCTTCTAGCAAATCTCACAGAATTAGGAAAATGATTCCTGTTTTTTTGGCTTACATGAAGAGTCTTGAATTCTCTGCTCTAAGGAGTGTTCAGGTTGAAAAAAAAAATCTCTATGACTGGAGGACTTCAGAGCTTGGATTACTTTTTCTACGCAAATCAATACTGGGTGGAAACGTGGCATTGGGTGATTTTTTGCTGTAGATGTAGTTAATGAGCAGCTTGGATTCATATCGGGACCTCCTTGTTGCTGTGCCTAGGAACTTGAAGGTGAAATTTAGAGACTAATGTGAATCCAGGCAATTTCAGATGCTTTGAATAGAAGACACTCCATATAAGCTCACCTTTAAAGACTTAAGATTTCAGACCATTAAAGGAAATTAACTCCTATTTTACACCACCCCTGAACCATTGTTATAATTGGGGAAACTGAGGTCTAAGGTTTTGTATTGCCCAATTTAGATTATTTCTAGTCTGTGTCTTTATTTCTAATCTGTATCTTTCTTCCTCTCTATATTTCCTGCCTTCTCTTTGACCAGTCTTCCAGTTGAAAGACGTAACAGGGTCTCATGCCATGCCATTCATTGGTTATAAATGATTTAGGTCTTGAATTCAGTTAGTTAATAAATATTTTCCAAAAATTTATAAAGAACCAGGCACTGAAAAAGAGTGAAACCTACTAACTTATTTACCACTGATGTTTGTCAAGTGCCTGCAATATGCAAGAACTCTGCAAAATACTCTATGACTACTACATATAAACAGACACTGCTCCAACTTGGCTGGAATCACATTGATTGAACACAATGTATTTGCTTTCAATGAGTACATGGTTTGTAGGAGATCAGACATACATATAAGTGACCTTGAGGCTATATAATATAGGTACTGCATGAGTTCACAGAAGGTGGAGAAGGTAGTAGGGATATCAAGGAGGTGGAGAAAGCAGTGCAGTGGTACCATCTAACGTGAGCTCTGAATGGCAGACAGAGCCTTAACATGCTGAGATTGAAAAGAGAAAATTCTCATTAGGGGATCTAATTATTGATAAAATACTAAATCCAATACACCACAGAAAGCACCCTCTCATTTCAATGAGAACAAAAGTCCTAGGCAAGAAAGCAGTGGGTTAGAAATGTTAGCTCATGGTGGGTGCCGTGGCCCATGCCTGTAATCCCAGCACTTTGGGAGGTTGAGGTAGGTAGATCATGAGGTCAAGAGATCAAGACCTCCCTGGCCAACATGGTGAAACCCTGTCTCTACTAAAAATACAAAAATTAGCCAGGCATGGTGGCCCTGGCTAGTACTTTGACTACGCCTTGTGAGAACCCCTGAACCAGATAAATCAAAGCAACATCTGCATTCCTACCCATATAAACTGTGAGATAATAAATGTTTGTTATTTTAAGATGTTAAATTTTGACATAAATTGTTATGCAGATATAGATAACTAATAGAGAAAAACTAAGCTCTCTCTCCCTCTTTCTCTTCTATGTATACATATAATGCCTTGGAAGAGTAATTAAACAGAATAAAGGAGACCAAGTAGGAAGTGAGAGTTCTAGGGTGCAGACTTCAGAGGGTGGTGTTATTTTGTATAGGATAATCTGGGAAGACCACTAAGTTAAAGTGATATTTGAGCCAAGGCCTGAAGGAAGGAGGGGGAGTGGGCTCTGTACATTGCTGAGGAAAGATGTGCTAAGTTAAAGAAGGCCTCAAGTACTATGCCCTTGGAAAGAGGGGTATAAAGTTTGTTAAAGGAAGAGTGAGAAGTCTAGTGTAGATGAGGAAGGAGGTGGTTTTATAGGAGGTCAGAGAGGTAGCAAGGGGAAAGAATGTAAGATTTCATAGGTCATGGTAAGGCTATTGGATTTAATACTGAGTTAACTGTGTATATGATTTCACTGCTTTATAAAATGTACTGTAGGAAGGCAGGGAAAGAAGCAGAGACACTAGTTAGGAGCGATTGTAAAAATTTTGTGAGAAATAATTGGTGGGTTAGACCAGGGTGTTAGCAGTGGAGGTTGTAAGAAGTAAATACATTTTGAAGATAGAGATGATGTGATTTTTGAATGGATTAGATGTAGTGTAGAATAGAAAGACAGAAGTCATAAAGGACTTCAGGGCTCTGTCCTGAATATCTGTAAATGCAATTTTCACTTATCCTAATGAAAAAGACTCTTTAAAGAATAGGTTTTTTTTGGGGGGGGGGAGGGGGTGGAGAAAAGAAGAGTAGGATATTGTGCAATAACTACGTTTTTACCTATAGAGTATGAGTTGCTTCTCAGATATTCAAGTAAAGATGGCAAATAAATTTGGGGTATATGTGTTTGAAAATCAGAAAAATCCAGGCTGAAGTTATAAATTTGAGAACTGGCTCAGAGATTAAATATGATTAATATAGTCACTTGATTAATTGATTGGACAGTGTGGAGATCTTTGATGCTAAGATAAAAACTGACTTGTGGACTAGCATTATAATAGCTTAATTGGAGTGGATCCAACAGAGGATGAGAAGACAGGAAATATAGAAGTTAATACCCATTTTGCTTTCAAGGATACTTCTCATTTGCTGTATATGGGAATAAAGAAGAGAAGTGGTTGCTACAGGGAAAACAAAGTGAAAAGTATGTTTTATGTGTAATTTTAATTTTCAGGATAGAATTAATACCAGTGTGTTCATACATGGATGAGAATAATGCAATAGAGAGAAAATAAGAAATTGGATACACAGAAAGGGGAGTAGAATTGTTGGGTGTGATAGTCTCGATTTTGTGAGACGTGATGTCTTAAACCCATTGCACACGTATGGTAGTTGACATTGGATTGGAAAATGAAGTAGTGCTTATTATATACAGGAGAAGGGGAAAATGCACAGGAATTATAAATGGTTGTGGTGGGTATGTGGTTATGGGGAGCTTGTGAGACTTCTCTCTTGATTGTTAATATTTTCTCAGAGAAATAACAAACATGATTGTCATCTGAGAGTGAGGCTGAGGGAGGAGATTTAGAAAGTGGTTTAAAGCCTGAAAAGGTATTTAATTGTCATTTCTGGAGGGTGAACAAGTGACTGGACAACCAGCCTGATGACTAAAGGCCCATTTGGCATGCACCCAGTCTCACGCAGAGCTCACATTTGCATTGAGACCAGTCAGCATGATTTTGTGTTTTTCTGCAATGTGTTTGCTGCCCTGGAGCAAACATGTATTAAATAGAGAGTTGACTTTAACCAGAAGTTGGGCTTTTGCCACATTAATATAACAGAATAGAGAGGAACCTAAGCTGGATAAGGGCAGAAATGAGGACAGAAGGATGTAGGTTAGTAAAGAAGAGAAGCATCAATGGATTTTAGATCCTTGTGAAAAAATAGGGGTCAAAGACACGCTGTAGAGGTGTTGGGATGAGCAAGCTAAATAAAGGGAAAATAGGATCTGGTGAGAGAGATGCATGAAACAGAGAGTATGAGGAATATACATCATCAGGCCAGAAACACAGCCAGGGCCTGGGCGGTAGAGCCGGGAAGCCTCATCTCCATGAAGTGTTCTGTGAGAAAGGATATGTACACACCAGTGTTCCCGTGAGACCAGCCTGTTACTAAAATGGATTAAAATGTGAGTGGGGCAAATGAATATGTATTAAATGGCAGAAAGGCCATTTTTTTCTTTTTCTTTTGACAAAATGTTCATTAGTGTACATTGTATTATACCTATCTCACCATCTGACAAAGAGTCTTCCTTAATGGTTTCTCTGGGAAAAATGCAAAGATAGATTTCTTTCTCTAGTGCACCTGCAGCTTGTCTCTTTTGTCAGTTGTTCCAACATCATTTGCCACCTGGTGATGAGACAAAGAAAATAGCATGGCCTGGATGTGCAATGACATCTCACATCTGTAGGCGGCGTGTTCAACCCAATCAGTAGACTTTTTTTTTTTGAGACGGAGTTTCGCTCTTGTTACCCAGGCTGGAGTGCAATAGCGCGATCTCGGCTCACCGCAACCTCCGCCTCCTGGGTTCAGGCAATTCTCCTGCCTCAGCCTCCTGAGTAGCTGGGACTACAGGCACGCGCCACCATGCCCAGCTAATTTTTTGTAGTTTTAGTAGAGACGGGGTTTCACCATGTTGACCAGGATGGTCTTGATCTTTTGACCTTGTGATCCACCCGCCTCGGCCTCCCAAAGTGCTGGGATTACAGGCTTGAGCCACCGCGCCCGGCCCCAATCAGTAGATTTACTCATTCTTGGGATGATATATTCTCTTATCAACTCTGACAGCAGGCAGATTTACTCCATTATACCAATGGATATTTTTGCAAAGCTGTGTAAATCAAGTCACATATTTTAATGCCCATGGGAAAGTATGATTAAAAGGAAACTTGAAATCTACCTTTTGGTTAAGTAAAAATATTATATTTGGTAAATGGTCATGCTGTGCTACAATTTATAACTTTAATTTTAACATTGGCATTTGAGCATAATGTTAGAAAATCATAGGATGAGTAGAAAACGTAGATTACTTATCTCCTGATTTCTTACCCTACAGAGATAAAATCATCCCTTTCTATCTAATCTCAGAGTCAGGTAATTTTAGATGTTGTTAAGTTAAGGTTGTTTGAAGAAAAAGGACTTTGGATTTTTTTTGTATCTGGCTTTCTGAAACAGGAGTAAACACATGGGGAAATATAGTCTTTTTCATGATCTAAGCTTGCTCTATCCAAATTCAGGAGTATGCAGATTCCGATCCTAAAGGGATTGCTAGATTTTGGCTAAAGTAATACAACTTTTTAGTCTCTGAGTATCAGTCAGTGTTAGGTCATTGAAAGTTCATAAATAATAATGTTTCTAACTTACTAAGGAATTTTGAAAAAGACTTTCCATTTATCTTTTAAAAAAAATATATTTAGGCCTCTCTATGAAACAATTGGTATAAGGTAAAAAGATCTTTAAAAATACGAAACATGATCTAGCTCTGCAATGCAATGGAACATCTGGCTGGCTTCAGTGTGAAGGTTTCGATGACCTGGAATGAAACTGAATGTACTGTTCTCCTCAGAACAGTGGTGAAGAATTACAAATAAAAACCTCTGTCAGGAAAGTGCTACAGCTTTCTTTAGCTCATAAATCCTTAAGAGTCAAGGGATATAGTAGAAAATGAGACAGAGCTGGAAGAAGAGAAAGAGAAACTAGGCTATTGTAAACATTCACGACCTAGTGATCAGGAAAGCCTCAAAACTCTGACTTTTAGTGTCAGGAAGAAGAGAGAGCAAAAGTACTAATACTTACTGAATACTGCAGTACCTTGAAGCTGCTCCAATCTATTGGTGCATGTTTCAATTATATTATATTTTTTATTGCTTCCTTCAGGAGGGAAATTCAGGAATTTCTGTCTTCTCAGGCAAGATTCAGGAATTTATTATTCTTCCCAAATTGAAAATGATTATGAGAAAAAACTTGAAAAAAATAATAAAACTGAGTAAGTAGTTGAGATCTGAATATATAAAAGGAAGCCATTTCTAGGATAATAAGTGATTAGAAGCAGTTATTTTGCAGGATGTTTCAGAATAAACAAATCTTAAGGCAAACAGTAATAAGTAATCAAAGTTAAAAGAAGCTTTGATTCATTTTAGATGGAGATTGAAAAAAATCTACAGTTTCTGCTTTGAACCCTGGCTAATGGAAAACATCAATCCCAGTGCAGTCAGCTTGGTCAAAAGTAGTAAGGAAGATATCAGTAGAAATTGAGCAATGCAATACAGTTACCAGTATTGCTATTATGACTGTGACTGCTATCATTGCTAATGCCTACAGATACTTAAGTACTTATTATGAGCCAAGTATATCTAAATATTTTACATGCATTAATTATTTAAATGAAAGAAGAGGAGGCTATAACTTCATAAGGCAAGCGACTAAACCTTATTTAGCTTTGTAATTATACTGTTAAAAATAGTACCTGATACATAGTAAGCACTGAATGAATGTTTTTCAACCAAGCTCAGGAAAAATTGAGGTGAAATTAAGGCTTGATTTGTACTGCCCAAGGGCTTTCGCCAGTTTTTTATTAAAGAGGAACAGGGTGGTGTTATTAGCATATTAATATATACTATTCTTAATTATGTCTTGTAACATATATGTAATGGCTTTTATGGATAAATTACCTCTATAGAAAACTGCAATAGAATTGAAGCTAGAATTTTCCCTTTTGAGAAAATAACAAAAAAAGAATATGTTATTTGTAAACTGATGTTTACTAACTGTTAATAAACTTGAGATACTAGGATACGTTATAAGCCTTAATCTTGGGTAGTCTTATGAAAATTAATCTCTTAACTATCTTTTGAACTTATATTTACATTGGTTTTCAAGATACTTTAAGTTATATTTTTTCCTCTTTTTTCAGAGCTGTGTTTCATTTTGGGGCTACTTTTTTATTGAGTTGTAATTCACAAGAGGCTACATTTTTTTGATAAGATTTATAATTATGGTTGGATGTTTTGCTCTAGCCTTCTAAGAAATGCCATTTTATTTTTTAGAGTCACTTCTAAAGTCATGTGGCCATTAACTCTGGAGACTGTTTTGCCTATGAGTGTTGATACAAATTAAAACCTAAGTAGGCTTCATTGCATGTCATCTTATGAATGTTCACAATGGAAGTAATGCCTGGTCTGTAGTATACTGTCATTCTTGCAGTGAAAAAATGAGGAAGAAATTTCATTTTTTTTTTTTTTTTTGCATAAGTCAGGAAAACTTGAAGCTAGTGTGCCCAGTTTTCTGGTTGACCTCAGCAGATGCAGTGAACAAATAGTGTTGATTACGATTGATGAAATTACCTGAATCTTAGGTTTTGTAGATTTATAAACTACATACAATATTAGCTAAATCAGATAGCTTTTACAGTTTCACATGTTTACATAGGCTCCCTCCCAGCCCCTTTCATATCAATTAATTATTGAGCTTTCTAAACTGGCATTGAAAAACATTACAACAGTGTTTTGTTGCACAATTTTATAATCGTATGCAGTGCAATGCATGTTACTTGTCTGAGGTAAACCAAAGGTACATTTCTTAAGGTTCTTGCTGCCTTCCTTAGAAGCATTTGATCAAGGATCTTTTATACGTTTGTAATAGATAAAAATAAACCAGAATGCAATCCTTTTTTTAAAATCTAGTTTTGGGTCCAATTTGTGTAGGATAAGTTAAACTTAAATTGCATTCTACTAGCCAATATGAGTATATTTCTGTAAGTATAGTTATGTTGAAATAAAGTTTTAAAAACAAAACAAACAAACAAAACAATCCTGCATACTGCATTTTCTTCATATGTAGAATTTGGAATAAAACTTGTATTTATTAATTTCCATATTTAAGAATTGATTAAAACATTCTTTTGGGTGAATCCCATTGACAATATTAATTTAAAAATGGTAACAGAATGAGGGAAGAAAATAACAAACAAGCAGCCAACCAATATTTCATTGAAACCTGTAAATAGATGTGATGTGGTACTGATAAGAGTGTATATTTTGTGTATTTAAAGTGGAGAGTTCTATAAATGTTAATTAAGTTTACTTGTTCTGGATCTGAGTTCAAATCCTGGATATCATTGTTAATTTTCTGTCTCATTGATCTGTCTAATATTGATGTTGAAGTCTCCCAGTATTATTGTGTGGGAGTCTAAGTCTCTTTATAAGTCTTATATATCTGGGTGTTCCTGTATTGGGTGCGTATATATTTAGGATCTTTAGCTCTTCTTGTTGCATTGATCCTTTTATCATTATGTAATGTCCTTCTTTGCTTCTTTTGATCTTTGTTGCTTTAAAGTCTAGTTTATCAGAGGCAAGAATTGCAACTCCTGCTTTTTATTTATTTATTTATTTTTGCTCTCCATTTGGTTGGTAAATCTTTCTCCATCCCTTTGTTTTGAGTCTTTGTGTATCCTTGCATGTGAGATGGGTCTGGATGTAGCATACCGATGGGTTTTGGCTTTTTATCCAATTTGCCTGTCTGTGTCTTTTGATTGGGGGATTTAATTGATTTAAATTTAGGATTAATAATAATATATGTGAGTTTAATATTGCCATTTGATGTTAGCTGGCTGTTTTGCCCATTAGTTGATGTAAATTCTTCATTATGTTGATGCTCTTTACTTTTTGGTATATTTTTAGAAAGGCTGATACTGGTTGGTCCTTTCTATGTGTAGTGGTTCTTTCAGAAGCTCTTGTAAAGCAGCCCTGGTGGTGATGAAATCTCTGAGTTCTTGCTTGTTCACAAAATATTTTATTTTTCCTTCGCTTATGAAGCTTAGTTTGGCTGGATGTGAAATTCTGGGTTGAAAGTTCTTTTCTTTAGGGATGTTGAATATTGGCCCCCACTCTCTTCTAGCTTGCTGAATGATACTCAGCTGAAGACTATAGATCTCAAAGTCCTCTCCTCCCTATGCAGCTCTTATCAATTATCTTCCTTTGTTCTCTCTGAGTTTTCCACTCCAGCATACTGCTGACCTCTATTTGCACTTTCCCTCCTTGTACAGCAGTCTGGAAATTCTCCCCAGTATTAAACTTTGTAATTGTAGTGCTTACCTTGTTTCTTTTCCTTCTATCAAGAATCATTTTCCTGCCTGTTGTACAGTCTCTGAAAATTGTTTGATATATTTTGTCTGCTTTATTATTTGGTTATGTCAGAAGGATAAGTCTGTTCCTTGTGATATGGTTTGGCTTTGTGTCCCCACCCAAATCTTATCTTGAATTGTAATCACCAGCTGTTAAGGAAGGAATCTGGTGGGAAGTAACTGGATCATGGAGGTGGTTTACCCTGTGCTGTTTTCTCAATAGTCAGTGAGTTCTCATGAGATCTGATGGTTTTCTAAGTGTTTGGCAAGTTTCTTCTTCACATGCTTCTCTCCTCTGCCACCAAGGGGAGAGAAGTAAGTTTCCAGAGGCCTCCTCAGCCATGCAGAACTATGAGTCAACTAACCTCTTTCCTTTATAAATTGAGATACTACCCAGTCTTGGGAAGTATTTTTATAGAAGTGTGAGAATGGATGAATACACCTTGTATTCCATTTTACATTGTATTCCACATAGAAGTCCATTAAGTATAAATTATATGTAGAGGTTCAGCATTAACCACATTAAAATACCTCAATTAAAGCAAACCTGACTGTATTCCAAATTCAACTTCTAGTAGCTGGATTCATCACAAGAAAGTGTAGGGTCAGGTGCTGTATTGGGACATGAATATGTTCCATGACACTCAGTACCAGAAGTTTACAGGCAGTGGAAGACAAACTAGGCTTAAACTTAGATATACTGGAAGCTGCCTAGGGATATTTTTGCCAATCATCAGATGTGTAAAATATAAATGAAGAGTTTAATTTGCATTGACAACTACTCATAATAAAAATTTTCTACTTTGAGTCATGTACTTGACATAGTATTAAAATTATAAATTTAATGTGCTTTTTAATAGGCAGTTAAAAAACAATTCAGAATTATGTTGTAGGATACAAGCTTATAGCAATTTTCTAAATATCTAGCGTATCTTTATGTGAATCTGCTATTTTTTTTCCAAACACATTGAATTGCATCTTAGTATATTTGACACATTGACACTTTTTTTTCCTGATGAAATCTGGTACTTCTAGCCCATGGGAGCATGCAAATACCATCAGTGCACTTAAAATATCGGAAGAAGCAAGAGTTCTAGTAAAAAAAAAAACAAAAACAAAAGAACAAAAAACTACAAATACTCATCAATAAATCAATGTATGTAGTATGAGTAATTTGATTACATATTATATAATTCAGTACAACATAGAAAGAGCTTAAAATTATTTTGATTTACTCTCGTGTAAGTCTTAATTTTATATTAACTTTCTAAATTAATAATTAAACTAGAGAAAAACATGAATTATCTTTCTACTGTACCTCTAGAAAATATTACAATATCATCGATAGAGAAGATCAAGAGAATTCAGCCAGAAAACTGTGAAAACAAAAGTATATTACGGAGAGTAATCAGGCAGTTAATTAATATAAATACAACATTATTTCCTAATATGTATGATTTTATATTTGTTGGCTTTTAAAAATTATTTTCTTTTATAAATGTACATTTATGTTTACACTTCATTTTTATTTGTGATTATGTTTTCTAAAACTCTACCGCAATTGGGTAATCTTTCAACCCCACAAAACCTGAATCTCTGTATCATGGTACAAGCCTGGTAGACATTAAGCTTTGGTACTGTGTATCTCTATATATTTTCAAATGCAGACTTTATTTCATATTTTGCTCTCAATGGGGGTTTTACCTTTTCTATTCTTTAGGTAATTAAATTGGGGTGAGTATCACGTAAGCTAGATCCAAAAGAAAGATCGAGGAAGAACTATCTGGTACAGAAAAAACAAAAAAAAGAGAGATGATGAGTCAGGCCTTATTTGACTGAATGGTAATTATTGAATGATCAGATTGATGTAATTTAATGTCTACATACTGAGGAACAAAAGCAGAAATCTGTGACCCAATGTCTATTTTTATTTCCCCACCAGTCATGAATCATGCTGTCCTCAGATAACCCAGTTGTCACTTAGAACCTCTGTATCCTTTGGAAAGGTAGGCTTTCTCCAACCACCTCTCCTTCCTTGATGGTTTCTCTGCCTGAACAGACATGTCTTTGTATCAGTAGTGTCACTTTGCCTTCCACCACTCAAGGACAGACCAGCTAGCCCCAGGACAAATTTCCACAAAATGCCATTTATCCTGTAAATTTAATGAATAACCTTGGGAAAAGGTGAGATGCCTAACACAGAACAGCTTAATGTTAAAAACCCATTTTTTTTTTGTCAGAGTGCTGAAAAAATAGAACTTTTTAAATAGGTTCTGAATAGAAGCATAGCTTAGTGAAGAAATTAAATAACCTTCTGTTCTAAAGTCCTGCTGTTGAAGTCTTCCTTTTCCTCATTACACCAGGCATAGTGGGAAAAAAATCTGCTTCCGTTTCACTCAGGGATATTGTTCTGGAATCACAGCTTTTCAGACAGGCTTCCTATGGATTACCAGGAGGCCAGCCCTAAATGCTCATAAGGGATTCCCTTGCCTAGTTTTCACCGAGTATCCATATTCATTGTCCTTTCCTCCCAGGTAATAATTTGACTCAAGGTTCTGATTAGTTTCAGGTGGGTAAAATGACCTATCATCAGATATGAATTGAGGGGAAACAGAAGCAGGACCTGTTTGGTTGGCTCCACAGTTCAGAGCAATGGAAGGCTTTCCTTTTGTGGGATCCAGGAGATTGGCTGTGACTTGGGGAGGCAATTGGGTGGGAGAAAATGAAATTTTTGTTGGGCTGAGTTAATAACTTCCAAACTGTACAATTTGATGATGATACTTTTCTACCTTCCGCAAACACAATAAGCACTCTAGAATTTGACTTTTATCTTTTTCTGTGTAAAAATATTGTGTGTGAAAATGTTTGTGATTATGATGTAACATAGTAAGAAGGTACAGCAGGACTTGTCCAGGGCTTGCCTTTCTCATTGAGTTTGGGACAAGCCTAGGACTCTTAACTCCTGAAATGTACTATGTCTGAACCAAACTAACACATTAGTGGGTGAATGCCATTTCTCACCCTAATACTTTCTGATAAGCCACTTCCAAGGACCCAAAGAAAGGATATGTCAAGAGTTGAGGGGGCTGAGGCTATTGTATAAGGCATGTTCTGTGATGTGGAAGTTGTGCATGCATTCCTCCTTAAAATAAAAAAGTACGTATACAGAGTAGACGAGTAATAATAATTGTCTTTTTGTTTCTGTTTTGATTTTATCAGATATAACAGTTTTGGGTTATTGCTTGCTTTTGAAATGTGTTGTTTCAAAGGAACACATTATTTTGGATGTTCAAATGAAATGAAATCTTAAAGGAACTACGATTGTATTTTGTATTTTATCTGGAGCTAGCAATTTATGTAGGTGGCATCATACAGATGAATAGATTAATTTGCTTATTACTTATGTAAGTAAGATCATTTTTCCAACTTACGTCTGATGTTCATTATTAACTGAGTGTCATTTAGGGAATAAAGCAGCCCTTGGTCAGGTTAAAAAAGAACCAGGAGCGAAGATGATTCTTACGTGGTTTATGTGAATGTCTAGTTCTTCTCTTAGTAAATCAACTTATTTAGTGGGGTTTTAAATTAACATTGGATAATATTTACTACATACTCTCCCCTTTTCCATTCCACCTACATGGATCAAGTAATATGGGGGTGTTTGACTTGGGGGCAAACTATTACTCACAAACCTATGGGATATGAATATCTATATCATACATATGATTTTTAAGGAAGAGAAGCAGTCTTGTTTACCAAAAATTGTCTTCATCATCTGCTTGCCTTGGTGCCAGAAATTACTGAAATGATACAGGTGGTTTGAACATATATTTATTTCAAAAGAAAACATCCACTATTAACACAGTAGTTTATCAGAATAGCCAGAATAAACTAGAAGGATTCTATACATTCAAAACTCAATATCTTACCTCTGTGTATTAAGAAGGGGGAGATTGGGACAGATTCTCTCCTTTTAAAAAGGCCATGATTTTGTCTCTAGATCCAACCTTCCATACACTTGGGCTCTTTCTCCTGATTAAATTCCTTTCTATCAGTACTGCCTGTCTTTGGCTTTGATCACTCTAATCCATCTGACTTTGGCTCTTGCCTTGGCTCAGTTTTGCCAGATAAACCTCATTTCCTCTGTCCTGAAAGCCAATTCTCCAAGAGCATTTTAACTTGCTCTCTGGCCTTGGTTTTGATGACTTGTCTTTCTTTTCTGCAATCTCAGGAAAAAAAAAAAAAGAAAATAAAAACTAGAGCAAGGACCATTTTATTTCATACTTTCTGGAGTTTTATCAGATGCTAAGGCCATGAGAAATGGAGGGAGAGATAGTGATTCAGAAGAAGTCAGAGAAAATACATGACATGGGGAGTAATATTAGCAGGTAGTTAGAGAAAGAGCGTTAATTCTGTCTCCCAACCAGTTTGGGAATAACTGCACTGTGTGGCTGGAGACCTGTACAGGCATATATAATGTCTTGGGAGCAACCAGCTTGGGAGATAGATAGGAACCCTGGCCACATTTTGTTAATTCTGACTGTGACCAGGTAGAGACCCACTGCTAAGTGGATATTGAACCTATATAATAACAACTCTCTTATGTGTTAAGCCCAGAGCATATGGACATGCTGCTCATGTCTAGGAGATTACCAGAGGGTTCACCAAAGATTTCCAATCAGTAGATTATACCTGCGGGTGGATCTTGCAGCTTTACTTGGACTACTAGTAAGTCAGTCACCAAGACTGGTGACCAGTTCAACTGTACTGAGATGCTCTAACCTTTCTCAAGTCACACCGCCCTCACTGGTGGTCTCTGGGCTTTGGGAGCCTTTGCCGTATGCCCAGAATCTTTATAATTTTGAAGCAAGTATGAGAATCTTCTTGTTCTCTCCTCTCAGTTCAAATCTTTTCTCTTTTGTGAATCCCTTGGCCTTGTTTTAGGTACAATTAGGAACTTTCTCCTGTTTGTTCCCAAGATATTATATATGCCTGTATGGTCTCTAGCCACACTGTGCAGTTATTCTTTGTTTACATAAGGGGCCCCACTCCCCTGACACTACAGAGTGCTTTGTTCATTTCTGTACCCCAACACCTGCCTGGCCCAATAGCTGGGTAAAATGCAAATGTTTAATAATATGTATTGGTTAAATTATTTACAGCAATGATCTGGATTTGTATAAGATTTTCCCAGAGCTTTTACCATAAACATTTAACTTATTTAGTTGTACTGCTTTTCCTTAAAAATGTTTTATGTTAAAATGTAGAGGTGATTAAAATTGGTTTCAGAAAACATTTTAATACCTATCTCATATTTGGAATTTGTTACTCTAGTGCTGCTTCTTTGTTGGTGTTCATTTTCATTGTAGATTAATCTTACCTCAGAAACAAAGAGAAACTCATGGAATAAATCCTTATCTTTTGGAATTATTAATTAGAATATTCTGAAAAAAATTTATATCCACACTATACTTTTTCACCTACACTCATACTCTATCATTGTTAGTTGTATGAACAAATGATGGAACAGAAAGTAACTTTTCATATTGATTTCTATAGCTAACTTCATGATTTTCATGTGACATGTTATTTCAACTTAATTTAGAATGAGGACTGGTATCTATTCTTTAGTTTCCTGAATACATTCACCTTTTGGTTATAAGTCTTATTGCTCTGGGCTTCATCACACTTAGAAATGGAGTTTGCAATGAATGCCTTAAATATAGCTATACTACTAAGATTAACTAAACAAAATAAGGATCCTGAACAGCTGCCTGAACTTGCATTCTTTACAAGGGCAAATTCTTCTATCTTATTGTATTGATTTAATTTGCATTCAAATTGCTCAGGATTTTGCTGGTGTATTTTCACTTGAATGATTTGCTATCAAGTGAGGAATGAATAAATGACATGCACATACTTAAATATAGAGTGGAATTTTAAAATCCTACAGGTTTAATAGAGCCATATTAATAAAAAAATAAAGAAAAAATTACAGGAGCAAGTGGGAGTTTAGCATTACTTCTTAAATCCTAGAAAATTTCATTGCTTGGAATTTTTTAATGAATTTAATTTTATTTAGCATAAGGACTCGTGTTATACTTAAGCAAATTTGATTTTGCATTTCAATTATTTTTTAGTTGGAAAATAATTTTTATGAAGTTATAATTTAAATTAGAACTAGTTCTTTTGATAATATTTATCAATTCAGTTTTTATCACAGTGGTCTGGACTTGTATAATATTTTCCAAAAGATTTTATGGTAGACATTTAGCTTATTTAGTAATACTATTACTTAAAGGTGTTTTATATTTGCCACAGAATGCAAAAACTGTTATTAAATGGTAATTGTACTATGTATATAATTTGTGGTATATTTATTATTCTAACCATCTGAATGCTTAACATATAAGTAGGAAAAACCTTTCATTATCTTTTTTTGGCAGTCTTGTCAAAGTTAAAACTAGCCTGGGGTCTACAGAAAACTTTAAGGCAGAATATTTGCCGTGTCATCTGGCATAACATTATGCCAAATCCTGTCCATGTAGCAATTGCTCCTAGCTTTTCTGGGTTAAGAGATTACAAGTTTCTGGGTTAAGAGATTACAAATATACTTACATTGCATATGGATTCATTAGATTATATTCATTCTAAGGTAAACTCTGTCTATGGTTGTGTATGTGTTCACAAGTGAAGTGGACAATGGGCTTAGCCTCCCAGGAATTTATTATGTCATTTCACTA
Source organism: Sapajus apella (assembly GCF_009761245.1). Taxonomy (NCBI): domain Eukaryota; kingdom Metazoa; phylum Chordata; class Mammalia; order Primates; family Cebidae; genus Sapajus; species Sapajus apella. Next base: position 30,464,101 of record NW_022436956.1, on the reverse strand, counting down.
TTGTTCAGGCAATATGCTGGAGAAAAATGTCTCCATTTTATGATGTGGCAGATGGCAATGAGCATAGTGCTAACGATTTAACAGGTGCTCAAGTATTTTATAAATCAATAAAGGGAGAAAGCAGGAATAAATGAAGAAGTAGAGAGGCACAGTGGAAATGTGGTTGGTCCCTGACCCTCTGGTGGAGAAATGCAAATTAACTTCTTATCTCTTCTTCAAATATGTTAAGATTAAAGGGGGGAGAAATGAGGATTTTAAAAGGTTAATAGTTAAAAAGAAGCAATACAATCCCAAAAGTAAGTGTTGTTTGTTTGGACCAATAATGTGCCTGAAATTACACACTTAATTCTCAGAGACCTCTGTGGTAGCCACAGTATTGCAATTGTGCTGAAGTTTTGACCACTTACGTGATTTTCTTTCCTGTATTCTTGTTAGGTCTGGAGGCACATCCACAGTTGTTGGACAGGCACACTCCTAGAGCACTGCTTTCATTTTTCAATGCAGCACCTGGACCAATATTTTATAATATGACATGTTAATTATATTTAATATACCCCTAAGAGAATGCTGCTTTTGAATTGATTCATTCTCTGGTCCTTCTTACCACCTCAGAATTGGAGGGAACTATTAACATCTCTGAAAGGGGAAAACAGAATAAGCAGTTACTTGGATGAATCATGAGACAAAATGGAAGTTTCAAGAAGTTGTGTTCAAAGAGTGTATAAGGGCAACGTGGTCTCAAGGTTCACAGAATTATAAGCACAGCATAAGTAAACATCACATTTTGAATCACAGATATGAGTATTTCTGGGATTAAGGACTCAGTCTTTCTAGGATTAAAAAAACTTGAGAGACACAAAAGTTTCTTATATATTTTATGAATTCCATAAATTTCTCAGAACTGTCACATAAGTTATCATTCTCAAATAGTTCCCAAATCATTGGGCAACAATGAGAATTCAAACAGAACATATGTTTTCAGTTTTTTGTGCATAAATGTGCAGAATTTATCACTGGTCACATTATATATGCAGATAGAATAAGTATTTCTTAATACATGGAAAGGTCATTGATTCTGGCAAAAAGTGCAAAGCTTTGGTCAATTTATATGTAAGTTACACAAATTTAAATACTAGAACAGAATACTATGAATGAACAAAAATGAATTGCCTTCGAGAAAAGAAAAGAAGTCAGCTTTTTGCAAATAGTTATCATTGTCTTTCAACTAAAACACACACTTTATTATTTATTATATGGCATTTGGCTATTACATCTAATTTTCTTAACAATTCTATACTATTGGAAAACTTTCTTTGAAAATGAAGAAATCGAAAGTCAGTAACTAGGTGATGTGCCAGAGGTTGCAGAACTAGTAAGTGTCAGAGCATCATTTCAGATTCACATCTTCCTCACTCTAAAGTCCATACTCTTCCAATTGAATGATATTAAATTAATTTTTTAAAAACATTTATTTATTAAAAAAAGTTTTTTTTGAGATGGGGCCTCACTCTGTTGCCCAGGCTGAAGTGTAATGGCACAATCATGGCTCACTGCAGTCTCAACCTCCCAGCCTCAAGTAATCCACCTACCTCAATCTTCTGAGTAGCTGGGAGCACAGGTGCATGCCACCATGCCTGGATAATTTCTTTATTGCCTGTAGAGAGAAATTCTGGTTACATTGCCCAGACTGGTCTCAAACTCCTGGGCTTAAGCAGTCCTCCTACCTTGGCCTCTCACAATGCTGGGATTACAGGCATGAGCCAGCATGCCCAGCCAAGCTAATTTTTACATGTAGGTCTATAAAACATAATAAATTTAGTAATTATTTTGAAGATAAAATCTCTGAAATTATGTTACATTTGTGCTCATTTTTGCTAGCATCCCCTGTGCTATCAAATCTATATTTGAAAGATAAGTAGATTTGTAAGGCAAAGGAACATTTTAGAGCTTTATAATTTATATATCATGGTAGCAGAGAAATAGAGAACTTGATTTAATTGAAACAAATATCTTCACTTTCTATTAACTGTTTATAAAACAGGAATGATTATTACAAATAACTGAATAACATTTGTTAAAAGAAGGCTTGGGTTAAATGAGAAGTAGGTGAGAGACCGAATGGAAGAGAATCTAGAAAGCTACTAATCATAAGAGGATATGGGAAAATGTGTCAGAGGGCAAGGTGGGAGATAGTGGTGTTGAGAGTATTGGATGCATTAAGTACCCATACAAGTTAGAAATTTTCTGGGAAAGAGAAAGCTTTGTTTAGAAGGTGTGGTTATCAATTATTGGACTGTGTTTATGTAATTTTTATTTTACAAAGTATTTCTCTAAAAATCACATAAAAATGACATTTATGGCTTTTTAGGAACAAGAAATATTCCAGAGAGGTTATTTGCTTTTTGCTTGCAACTCAAAAATAAAACTACAGATGATTGGAGAAGTAGAGCTGGTGGGAGGGGAAGAGTTTTAGTGTTTCAGGTTGAACTCCAAAGACTAGCTGGGAACCCTCCTCAGTCAGGAAAAGTGAGTTATCACAGTAAATTGTCTCCCATATTTTGCTAATAAAGAACACCATGCTTTACTTCCCACCTAAACTAATTGTTCTGTAAGTTAAATTGATTTTCTTAAAACAACCTCTGATTCATGGAAGTCCTCTACTCAAGAAACTCCAATAATTTCTATTGTATATTGAACAAAGATAAAGAGGGAGATTAGATTTATTGAACTTCTAGATACAACATAATCCCACTTAACCTTCAGCAAAACTCCATGAAGTAGATAAGATTGTCTCTCTGCAGGAGAAAACTGAGCTGTGATAAAAGCAAGCAACTTTACAGCGTTATGTCTCCCTGTCAGAGGGAACCACTGTGAAGGGAACCTCTGTGAAGACAGATTGTGTCTGTCTTGCTCACATTGTATGTCCAGCACTTATCATCTCTGGCAGATTTTCTGGACATATTTGTTGAATGAATAAATTACAGAAAACTGAACTTACACTCTTTCCATTAGTCTATACTCTGTTTCATGAATTTCAGATTCCCACTTAGCAATAGTTTACTTATCTCTGTATAAAATATCATATAAGCAAGATTGGAATAATGTTTGACTATTTTTTCCTGAAGAGCCTCTGAGATCTGGCCCCATCTATTGTTTTAATTCAAACCATAGAGATGTACGTTGTTGACAAGTATTTTTACATAGGTTAACAACTTCTAAGCCGTGTTTTCTGCAATATCTAGGATGTCCTATTTTGATATATTTACATTAACATGGGCACATAAAGCCACATACGAAGCAATCCAAATTCAGAATCACTTTGTATTTTTACATTTCTCCCCCTTTTTAAATATTAATAGTTGTTCTACCTACAAATAATTCAATGTCCTTTATAGCCGTGATTTATATTTGCTAAACCTTGACAAAGTATATAACTTAGCACATAAAAATGATAAAAATTTTAACTACCTTTCTTTCTGGATTCATGTCATCATTTTTTCATTACAACAACACACAGACTGTTTTAAAGAATTGTGCATGTGGGAACAAATGCAACTGACATGTGGTAAGCATACATCCCAGGTAAAAGGAACAGAAGTGATTGGGTATGCTAGAGTGCAGCTTCTCAAATTTTAATGTGCATAGGTGTTGAAATTCACATTCTGATTTAGTAGGCCAAGATTTGTGGCCTGGACATCTGCATTTTTAACAAGCTTTCAGTTGTGGCTGCTGCTGATTGTTGGATCACAATTTAAAGAGCAAGATTTCTGTTTAACAACCACATCTTTTTACTATGTTACAAACATCAGTAGTTATGTTTTAAAAGAAAAGAGGCTTAGCTGGTTAACTGTAGGCTGGGTTAAGGGAATTTTACTTCTATAATTATAAGCTCGTTCTTAGGGTCTGAATGTTTGTATTTTCCCACTGGACCAAATTCATAGGTTGAAATCTTAACTTTCCAGGTGGTTGCATTAGGAGGTGAGATCTTTGGGAAGTGATTAGATCTTGAGGGGAAGCCCTCATGATTGGGATTACTGCTTATTTAATTCCTCTGTATTATAAGAGCTAGCTAGTTTCTTCCACCAAATGAGGACAGAGCAAGAAAGAATGCATCGTCTATGAACCAGAAAGCAGAGCTCACTAGACATTGAACCTGCTGGTGCCTTGATATTGACTTTTTCAGCCCCTAGAATTGTGTGAAACAAATTTCTGTTGTTTATAAATTGTCTAGTTTAGGGGCCTTTGACTATAGGAGCAGAATCAGACTAAGCCACTTGATAAGCAACTATAGAGCAGAGAATGTGATAGGGTTTGTCTGTGTCCCCCCTACCAAATCTCATCTTGAATTGTTGCTGCCATAATCCCCATACATCATGGGAGGGACCTAGTGGTAGCTAATTGAATCATGGGGGCAGTTACACCCATGCTGTTCTTGTGAGAGTGAGTGAGTTCTCATGAGAGCTGATGGTTTTATCATGGGCTTTTCCCCCTTTACTTGGCACTTTCCCTTCCACCCACCCTGAGAAGGACCTGTTTGCTTCCTCTTCTGCCATAATTGTAAGTTTCCTGAGGCCTCCCCAGCCCTGCAGAACTGTGAGTGAATTAGACCTCTTTCCTTTATAAATTATTCGGTCTGGGATATGTCTTTATTAGCAGCATGAGAAGGGACTAATACAGAATGTCACCTTTGTCACATGCTAAGTGCACAGCAAAACCACTACAAAATGTGTGGCAAATCAATCAGATGTAGCAATAAACCTCATCAATGTTATCAGTAATATATGACCCAGGAATTGGTAGTAGTTAAGTGTCAATCAAAGTAGCTTTAGTTCAGCACTTGAATGTCCAAGGATATCAGCAAGGTGACAGAACTGTTTCTTTTAAAGAATGCAGTTTAGAACTTAGGACAACATACAGAAAATAAAAACATAATGTGAACAAAAGAAATGATGGCATAACTTATTAATTTATTTTTATTACAATATCATGCTACATATTGTCTAACACTAGTTGTACTTTCAGAGAAATTATAGTGCTTCCAAAGCGTGGGTCATCAAGCTGTGTTGTTCATGGCTTCATTTTATTCTTGGGATTATAACATCTTCCAGTAAATTTTTTACTAATACAACCAGTCATTTGCCTAATGAGTGGAAATTTCCAGCAAACAGATGTGAGCACTGAAAAATGTTAACACTGTTTTAGGGAAAGCAATGCATCTTGAAGGACCCATTAATTTACGAGAAGGAAAGAATGTAAAATGAGTAGCAACAGCGATGTATAGACTCATGTGAATAGATTTGAGGGTTCTAATACAACACATTTGGTTTTATATATCCTCAATAAAGTATAATAATAATGCCACTGATTATGATAATGGTTGTGAAGCAGAATGGTATAGCTAAAAGTATAATAACTAAGGAAGTAATAAACTTAAATTTCAGTTCCAGACTTGTGGCTCTGTAATAGGGATGTACCATTTACTGTCTTTTGGCTTCTCTATTCTCATTTGCTCAAAGAAAGGGAATAACTACAAGATGTTTTTCACTTGTGAATGTGTGACTCTGTGTGACCTACAACAAACTCTATCCCTACTGTTGTAAGAAGCATACTGTCAATGATATATGTACTGGTATTTGGCAAAACTTTTCACAAAGATGATATTCACCTTTTAAAACTTGCTTTATACATTATCCTGCCATTAGCATTGATTGAAAGGAGAGATATAAAAGATGTGTTAGGCCTCATCCTTCCCTTGGTAAGCACATCATAACCTACGCACTGAGGAAGTTATGTGAAGACACAAACGAGAATGTAAAAAAAGTTCATATACCAGAAGTGCTTAATAAATAATCCTGATGATAGCACACTGAGAATTTAAATGCAGGCTGCTTGGCATTTTGTTAAGATGGTTGGGGAATGTTGGTAGGAAGGTCTTCAGTTCTGGTCCAAGCTTGAAAGCTGTGAAGGAATTTCATATACAGAGAGGGGAGGGAAGACAATTTAAGTAGAGAAATAATATACTTTTGAGGTCTATTTAAAGAAATAATTCTTACATATTATTTTTTCAGCCATATTGCCTCCTTCTATTCCCCTACACTTTAGCCTCTTTTGTTTTGCAAAAATCTCTTTCATCTTTAAGGCCCAGATATATATTATTTTCTTTCTAAAGCCTCCCATAAGTTCCAGATCACAGCTTCCCAGTGTGCTGCTTTAAGAACTGTTCTGTTCAATGAAATTGGTATCACAGAGGAAAATCAGTCATGGTGTTTAAGGATTTTTTATGTACATAGTGAAATCATTAAAAATGAAATAATAGTCATGCTGTAGAAAATAACATTGAATCTTGATGTAAAATCTAAAAGAAAAGTGGGGCAGTTGCCCTTAGGATGAGTAGATGACTCAACTAAGGAGGGTGATTCAAACTGGGAGTATTTAGAGAGGACAGAAGGAGATCCTTAACTGTCTCCAGGTTGAAGAGTAAGAGAATGCATTCTTTGGCCATGCCAGTCCAGAACAAGGGAAACTTACCCTAACTGAGGACCAGAGGTATGTGGGTTGTGGGAAAGCAAACAGTCAATATTTGAGAGACCTTAAGGAAGGAAAATCAACATGTGACAGATGGGGTTTGATTAATGCACTAAAATAAATGAAATTATAGGGAAGAGATTGAGAATATAGGGGATCTTGCTGATGACTGACCAGAAGACCCAAGGAAAGGGATTATAGATGTTCATAAGTACTTTACAGAGTTAGAAAAGAGATGTACCGAGTCATGTGGGTTTGTTAGTGTGGAAGTTATAGATGACTTGGATTTGTACAATTTTTCTTAGTTGTGAGAGTAGAAGCCTAGTTGGAGGAAAATGAAAAACATTGGGAAGTAAGAAACATAGTTAAAATTACTGTGGTGAATACTTTGCTATGGAAAGGCACAGAGAAATGAATCCTTATGATAGAACAGATAGGAAGGGGATTTTTTTTCAAGTGGGAAGGTATATATGCAGCCTGATAAAAAATATCTTGACAAAGATAATTATCTTGAGAATGATAACACATCATGTGGAAGAGACAGAATCAATGACGAGAGAGTTTTCTAAGTGTATGAGAAAAACTAGACTCTTAAAAGCTAAGTGTTTGAATTAGGCTTTGATTGAATTGGTGGCATTCTATTTTAATGTTTTATATACAGTTTTTATTTAATTCCAACACAAACCTAGTGATGTGAGCACATTTATGATCCACATCTTACAGATGAGGAAACTGAGTTATGGAAAGATTAAGCAAATATTAAGCAGTTTGTTTATAAAACCACTCAAATTTGTACTTTAGAAGGGGACAATGAACTGAAAAAAAAAAATCCTAAACTAGAGACTGTGGAGGGAATGCCTCAGGGATACTATTAGCTTCTTTCTGGAAAGAGATAGAAGATGTGGACTGTTAGAATTTTTTTTCTTTCAACGAATTCAAACTTAAATATGCTTTACTTTGCTATGATAGCTAAAAATATTTTCATAATTCTACAGTTTGTTAATTATAAAATCAAATTTGTCTTCAAGGGTTGAAATTTGAGATCACAAAAGATTTCACAAAAATGTTAAATAGACTCAAATGATTTTAATAAGAACAGGTACAAATGACTTGGACTACATCAGCATCTTTAAATAAGCGTGTATTCCTCAAGATATTACACTGAAGGAATCAGGCATTACACTGTTTTATAAGTTATATTTTCCAAAATCTAAGTCATTTTGTTTTCTGTCCATATCTCTGAAAGTCTTATGTATTCTCATCTAGTGGCATGTATTAATCTGTAAGGTATCTGAGAAGTGGGGTGATGTCTATTTTGTATATTGTTTTATTATTAGCCTTTACTATAATGCTTCATATTAGGTACTCAGTATATCTTTACTGAATTACAAAATAATCCATATTCCTTTTAATAAGAAATCTTTAGTTTTGTAATGGCTTTAGCTTGAGGGAGTTTTCTGGGAATTATATATCTTTTCAGTTTATCTCACGAATTATACATAACTACTAAATGCATAAAATTCATCTAAGAGTGACATTAAGTGTCTAGGACAGATATTTAAAAGCTTGTACTGACATAATTTCCATGGAATAGGAATTCTTTCATTTTGAAACAAAGTTCAGAATTAAAGTCCTGTGACTTATATGTATATGAAAAATGTTTCTGTGTTTGGTATGCTCAGTTTCTGTTTAGATTCTAGTGAAAACAAAATGAACACGAGAATTCATTTGCTCATTTACTCATTCATGTATTCACTCACATAAAGATGTGACCTAGGAAAACAATGAATTAATTTTGAAGTAATCAAAACCAAATCATTTCTGTGACTAAAGGCATATACATAAGAAAGCAGATAATTATTCATTTGCATGTACCATTATTTCTGACCATGGGGACTGTAATAATCATAAAATTTAAGTGAAATTTTTTATGAACATATACTAGGATAAAATAGTTATAATAATATACAAAATCTCAAAGAGAGTCATGCATTGTATAATGATGTTTTAGTTAATGATGGACTCTGTAGACAACACTGGTCCCATAAGATTATAGTATCATTTATTTATTTTCTAGTTTAGATACAAAAATACTTACCATTATGTTACAATTGCCTATAGTATCCAGTACAGTAACATACTGTACAGGTTTGTAGTTTAGGAGGAATAGGTATACCTTATAACCTAGGTGTGTAGTAGGAGATAACATCTAGTTTTGTTTGAAATACTCGATGATGTTTACGCAGTGGTGAAATAACCCAACTGTTCATTTCTCAGAATGTATTCTTACTCAATGACACATGACTGTACTTTCCATAGTATTCAAATTTTTATTTTGCTCAGGGAAGTACAGACATTACATGAAACTCAAACTTGTACAATAGAACATTTAAATGCATCATGAATTTACATACTTGAAATAATGTAGAAATTCTAAAGATAAGGAAAATATTCAATATTAACCTTCCTTTGGAAATACTTCAATCATTCTTCTTCTAATTAGACAAAATATTTACAGGTTAATTTTAGGGAAAGTATTTTTTCATTGAGTATTGACTATTCTGACTTACAAGTAAAAGGTTTTTACTGGGTTTTGGGATTATAAAGGCTATGGTTACACAAAGTCAGATGAATCAATTAAATCAAATTGTCAACCCATCTTTTTATAGCATTCAGTCCAAAATTACTCAGTTAAATATAGACAATAGAACATTGTTTAGCTGATACTGTTAGTCATAAACTAAAGCAGACATTCCAAAATCTCCCCTTCAATAATTTTATCATGTTTTATAGACACACTGTTTGCTTTGTATATTATACTATAAATTCAATGTGTCATAGCTGTAGAAGTCTCAGTAAAAGGGACACAGAAATCTCGGTAAAAGGAATACTGGTTTTAATTAATTTTTTTACTCAGAGAATAATTCAGGTTTGGGAAAAACTGGATTACATAAGAGAATTTTTTATTATTGGCCCATTGATTTAAAAATGCATTTTTGAGCCAGATGCAGTAGCTCATCCCTTAAAATCCTAGCACTTTGGGAAGCCAGGGCAGGATGGTGGTTTGAGGCCAGGCTTTCAAGACCAACCTTAGCAACACAGACTTTATTTCTCTAAGAAAAATTAAAAAAAAAAATTTAGCCAGGCCTAGTGGCACACACCTGTAGTTCTGGCTACTTGGAGGCTGGGATGGGAGAATTTCGCTGCTTAGGCCCAAGAGTTTGAGGTTAAAGTGGGCAATGATTGTGCCACTGCACTGTAGCCTGGCAAAAAAAAAAATCTCTAGATTTTGTATTTTTGAACCAGTATTATCATCATCTCCATATGTGAAGATTGTTTATTTCATTTGCATTTGATCCTATTATTGATGTTACTGGATTTTCACCTACTATTTACTTTGCTTTTTTCATATCTCTTTTTTATTCTTTATTTCACTTCCATTTTCTTATTCCCTATTAAATGAATATTTTCTACTCTATTAATACTTTTAATTATATATTTTTTAGTTACTTCTTGATGGTTGATCTAGGTCTCACAATATCACAATTGGATTCAGACTTTACATTCCCTTAGTTCCAATTAAAACTTTAATCCTATGTTGCACCTTTCCTGCAACTCTTTTTTATGTTAATATTGTTATACATATATATGTTATACAATCAATAATACATTATTTATTTATTTGATATAATCTCTTTTCAGAAAGCTCAAAGCAGAACAAGTCTGTATTTACAAAATTTTTTTATATCAACCTTATTTTCTGATTCTAGTTCTCTTAATTTTGGCTTCTGTATTATAATTATCATCCTGTGCCATTTCCTTTCTCCAAAAATCTTTGCTTCTACCCAGCTCCTTTGTTTTGTTACCATCAATATATAACTTTTCTATCTGTTATAGACCCAATAATGCAAGTACATACATATTGTTTTATACAATTTCTTTTAAAATAAGATAGGATCTGGCTCTGTCATGCAATGGATAGCACACTGGACTTCTAAAATAAGAAGAAGAAATATTCCATATTGGTTTTGTAATTATTTACATAAATTACCATTATTTGTATTTTTTTTTTTCCATGTGAATTCAAGTTACTTTCAGAGTCACTTGCTTTCATACTGAAGAACTTTCACTGGTATTTTTTGGAAACTAGAAGGGCTAGCAATAAATTCTCTGTTTTTGGCCATCTAGTAATATCATTATTTAACTTTCACATTGAAAGTTAGTTTTGCTGGATATAAGATTCTGGTGGACAGTTTGCACTTTAAGTATTTTGAGTATGTTCATCTACTACCTTCTGGCCTGCATATTCTTTTTTTTTTTTTCTTTTCTGGCTAGAAGTCAGCTGTTCTTGTTACTGGGGTTCCTTTATACTTGATGAGTGACTTTTTTTCTCTTAATACTTTTAAGATTTCCCGTTTATCTCTGGATTTCAACATTTTGTCTATGAAGTGTCTGTGAATCTCCTTGTGTCTATCCTACTCTGAGTTCATTTGGCTTCTTGCATGTGCCGATCAAAGTTTCTCATCAAATTTGGGAAATTTTCAGCCATCATTTAAACATTTCTTCTGTTTGTTTCTCATTCTCTCTCCTTCTCTGATACTCCCATTATACGTATGTGGGTTAGCTTAATAGTGTCCCACATGTCTCTTGAGTATCTGTTCACATATCTACATCCTTTATTCTTCCTATGCTTAGTGCATAATCTCCATTGGTCTGTCTGCAGGTTTACTGGTTCTGTCTTTTGCTAGCACAAATCTGCTGTCAAACCTCTCTAGTGAGATTTTCATTTGGGTTATCATGCTTCTAGATCCAGCATTTCAGTTTGGTTTTCTTACAATTTACATGGTTTATTTATTTATTTATCGACAGAGCCTTGCTCTGTTGCCCAGGCTGGAGTGTAGTGGCACAGTTGTGGCTCACTGCAACCTCCATCTCCTGGATTCAAGTGATTCTCCTGCCTCAGCCTCCCTAGCAGCTGGGACTATAGATGTGCATCACCACACTCAGCTAATTTTTGTATTAGCAGAGACGGGGTTTCATCATGTTAGCCAGGCAGATTCAAACTCCTGACCTCAGGCAATCTGCCCACTTTTGCCTACTAAGGTTCTGGGATTGTAGGAGTGAGCCACCGCACCCAGGATACATGTCTTTATTTATATTCTCTCTGTGATAAAACATTGTCATTATACGTTCCTTTAGTTATTTAACTATGGTTTCCTTTGTTCATTGAACATATTTATAAGAGCTGCTTTCACATCTTTATCTTCTAAGCTTACCCTTTGAGTCCTTTCAAAGGTGACTTTCATGTGCTTATTTTCTGTGTGTGGATCATACTTTCATGTTTCTTTGTATGGCTCATATATTTTTTATGGAAAACTGAATGATATGCTGTAGAATCTCTGGATGCTGATTTTTCTTCCCCTTCCCCACCCCTAGAATTATTGTGCTTGCTGTTTGCTTGGACATTTGCTTATTTGTTCAGTGACTCGACTGAACTAATCATGCAGTTTCTTTCTACAGCGACATGTAGCTTATGATGTTCTTGTTCAGATTTGTATTTCCTTGGTTTTAGGTTTTCATCTGGCTACTTAGGTTTTGCTCCTGGGTATGCCAGGTATTGGTAAAAGATTAGGGGTGTGTGTGTGTGTGTGTGTGTGTGTGTGTGTGTGTCTGTGTGTGTAAGCTTGCTATCACACTTCAGGGAGTTTATATATTTTTGCCTCACTTTATGTTATAAATGATTACTAGTTTGAAGATTCTCTATTTATTCATGTGAGGACATGACTTTGGAAATGTACATAGCCTTCCAGACTGTGAGAGATGAGTGCGATTTATCAGAAGTTTTGTTTAAGCTGCTTGTGCCAGTGAGGGTTCACCCTGTGTTGATGGGTCTGTGTGTAGACTGGGGAATGCTTGCAAATCTGCCCTGCATCCAGCTCTGGTTTCTCCTGAATGGAGGTATTCATAATGCACACAGACTTCCTGACCCAAAGAGTGATGGTTATCTCAGGAGGGCTCTTCTTAGCTGTTTCTTTTCTTGGTTCTGGCTGTGAAACTTCTGGCGATTCTGTCATTCTTCTTATATCATGGAACTATCAGCCTTCTCTTAATTGCTCTCCTCTGAGATCTTCATTGTTTTTGACCAAACCTTGAAGCATGGAGTTCTCTACTCTCTGTACCAAATAAAAGTTAGAATTGTGTCCTCATATGGCCTGCCTTCTCCTGGGCAGAACCCTTGTGCCATTGCGGAGAAGCACTTGCTTTCTCCAGAATGAACCCTTTGCTCTATTCATGGACACCTGAATGATGTGGAAAAAAAAGGTAGATACATGAATTTAAGGTTTGTCTTATTTGCTGTAGGTTGTTACAAGAGAAATTTCTAGCCTACTTAAAATTTTGTACACTCAGTTTATGGTATGTAAACTCAGTTAAAATTTTGTAAACTCAGTTATGGTACATAATGATAATATGCATCTGTGATTTGGGGTTTTGTTTTCATGATGATAAGAAAAATCTCCAAGTTTCTTACATTTTTGTTTGTTATGCTGCTTTTATTTTTGTTTCAAACTTTTATAAGATACCAAGTAATATTAAATGTGTACTTTTAAGAATAATTGCAGAATTAATATGTTTTGCATGCAAATTTGTAGAAACACAGAAGTTAAATGTTGCCACTGGAGGGTTTTATTCCTTTTCCCTCTAGATGTTGAAAACAATAAATTCTGAGCAAGCCATATATTCTCTAATACTGGCTTTGGCCCTTTCTAATTCTGTATTATATTATCCAGATGTAAAAATAATAGTTTTAGATTACATGTCCTTTCCAGTCTCTCAGAAGAAACACATCTGAAAAAAAAGATAATTTGTTCTTTGTAAGAAGGAATAAGAGACAAGCTAAGAACTGTTTTGAAACTGGGTTCAAATTCTACCACCATCAGTTATTTGTGTCATGACAGAGTAGCTTTAAAGAATCTGTCCTTCCACTAGGCTGTGAAGGTAGAAGTAAAGTTTTATTCTTCTCTGTACTACTGTAACTACTGCTTGGCCTGGAGCAAGTCAGAGTTCTATAGTCGTTGAGCTAATAAATATGAACTGTTAAATATATCTTTCTAAATTCCTAGGAGAGAAGCCTGAAGAGCAAAGCAGCCGCAGATCAACAGGAGTGTAGTTTATTAAAGATTGGTTAGAGGGTTTTTGCTAATGAGCTCTACCCGCCATAGGCATCATCATGGGGTTCTCAACTCTAATGATATTATCAGATTTCGGGCAAAACCTTCCCTCCGTACCCATGCCATCAATTCTGAGTAAAGTGGTTATGAAGAAACTGATATTTATTTTTTACTATAATAGTAAATGGCATGGATATGTGTTGTAATTCATTCAGAAGATACAACATAGGGTAGTAGAATTATCACTTTTCTATATACAGTTAATTGTACGAGCTAGAGTTCATATAATCACAAATTATTAAAATAAAAATATTCTATCTCTAAAATAGCATTACCATAGTCTTTGTGGCTATTAATGAGTTATTTTCCCAATTCTTGCATGTTTCAAATCTTCAATAACAATCAGAGCTGAAATAATAAACACTGTTATTGCTCTAATAAAGTGATTATTTTTGCATAGTGGGTAAGAACATAACCACTGGAATCAGACAGAAGTAGTTGCTTATTTGAGTTATGGCATTTACTGGCCAAGATACCTCAAAGAAATTAGCCATTCTGAACCTCAGCCTCTTTATCCATAAATAGAATAATAATAGTAGCTACTTCTTGAGATCATTGGTAAGGATGATAGGGTACAGTGAAGGATGGTGGCACAGTGAATTCAAGAAAACATTTGAACAATGTCTGACAATTAGTAAATGCTTCAGAATCCTCACATTTTTGTTACTACTAAAAAATACTGTACCTCACAATAGACATGAAGGAAAGAGTAAAAACATGAGTATAAGTTTTTAAAAAAAATGATAAAATCCATACCAGTGTCAATAAAAAGTACACCTATATCAAGAAAGAACACTGATTGCAACCGAGGAGCCTTTGCTTGTGCCATTTTCATCACAACTCTTTCTCCTTTAGCTTTAGCAAGTGTCCTGAGTTGCATGAAAATCATTTCCTTGTATTATTTTAAATTTTTACTACCCACATACGTATTTCTAAGCAATATTGCCTGGTTTTGACCTTTATATGGTAATCTCAGAAGTCAACAATAGAAAAAAGTAATACCTAATTAGAACATGGGCAAAATAAGTGTAGATATTTCACTAAAGAGGATATACAGATGACCAATAAGCATATGAAAAAGTGTTCAACATCACTAACCAATAGCGAATTACAAATTAAATCCATTATGAAATATCATTCACAACTATTAGAATAGCTAAAACTTAAAAAGTAGTGACTTACAAATTGAGTGAGAATGTTGAGAAACTGGATCTCTTATACATTGGTGATTTGAATGTAAAGTAATATAGTTTATCAATTTCTTAAAAATTAAACATACTCTTATACATACCAGCAATTGTACTACATTTATTCCAGAAAAATGAAAACTTATATCCAAACAAAAACCTGTACAGGATTGCTCATAGTAGCTTTATTTGTTATCACCCCAAACTGGAAACAACCCAGATATTCAAAGTGAGAATAACGAAATAACATGTGATATATTTATACCATAGAATACTACTCAGTGGTAGAAAGGAATAAACTACAATAACCTGGATGGATCTTAAACGTATTATGCTCAGTGAAAAAGCCAATCTCTAAAGGCCATATGCTGTTTATACCACATTCTCAAAATGACAAAATAATATACATTAGATAAAGATTAATAGTGGCCAGGGATTAGGGATAATGGGATAGAAATTAGTGCGACTTTAAAGGGAGTAGTATGAGGAAGGTCTTGTGGTGATGAAATAGTTCTGTATCTTTGATTCTAGTAATTATTACACAACTATAAATGTCATAGAAATATACACTTACATTATACTAATATTTCTGAGTTTCGATGTACTACAGTAACATAAGATATAATAATTGAGAGAATCTGGATAAATGATATGTGTCACCTCTCTGTCCTATTTTTGCAACCTCCTGTAAATGTGTAATTATTTCAACATGAAAAGTTAAAAATAAGCTTCATCTACATAAAGAGATGAAAAAGCACAGAAACAAAAATAAGGTAGAAATAGAAACTAAAATTCATTTAATTTCTACTAATAGAAACTAAAATTTAAAGCTTTATTTCCTATATATCAGTACTTAAGTTAAACATATGAAAAAAAGACAATTTAAAGGCAAAGACTTTTAACCTGGATTAAAAATATGTATAATCCAACAATAGGGTCTTTTTTTTTTTCCAAAATTGGAATAATTATTATATAGATACAAACAGATTGAAAATAAAAGGATTTCGTTGTGATTACATTTTGCTTTAACCTAGATAATTTCTTTTAGCATTTCTTTACTTGTGACTTTGCTGGATATGAATTTATTTTGTATTTATATTTCTGTAGATGTTTATATGTCATGTTGATTTTTGAAGAATATTTTTCACTAGAAGAACTCTGATGTTCTTTTTACAAAATTTCAACACATCCAAGATGCCATTCCATTGACTTCTTGATTTCATTGCTTTTTGATGAGAAGTCAGCTAAAATTCTTACCATTCATTTCCTTTATGTAATATTTCTTTGTATTCAACTACCTTCAATAATTTCTCCTTTTATTTTCATTTTAACAGTCTAATATACTTAGTTTTTCTTTGTATTTATCCTGCTTGACATTATGTAAGCTACTTGGATCTTTGGCGTTATCTTAAATGAAATTTGGAAATGTTATGATGTTATCTCTATAAATATTTATTCTGTCCATTCTGAGCTTCTTCCTTTTCTAGGGCAAATATGCATCTATTAGACTGGTCTTGTCCCAATAGCTCTGATACTCTCATCTGTTTTTTTTTTTTTTTTTTTTCTTTTGGCATTAGTTTGAATACTATCTATTGAGAATCCTAATGTTAATGAATTCTTTATTCTAATATGTTCAGGTGCTGATAATCACATCATAGACGTTGATTTGATACTGTGTGTTTTATTTCTAATAATTCAATTTGTCTCTTTTTTGTTTGTTTGCATCTCTCTGATGAAGTCTTCTATATATTTATGCATGCTATTTACCTTTTCCATGAGATCCTTTAACATACTAACCTTAGTTGTTTAAACTACCTATCTGACCATTTCAACATTTGGACCATCCTTGGGTCTGATTTAATGACTACTTTATCTCTTGATGATGGGGCAGTTTTTTATATGTGTTTCCTGTGTCTACCAGTTTTCAACTGAATGCTGGATACTGCACGTAAAAATAATAGAGGCTGAAGTCAATACTTTCTTTTCCTGGAAAAGCACACGTTTTTTCTTCTCCCAGATTTATGCTGAGAAATTGAGTAAATATTTTTTGTAATTTGAACTGTATTTGGCCTGTGATTACTTTAATTGTCAAATTAAGCACATCACAGGTTTCAAATATCTCTAGTGGTGATTTAATGCTACCTTGTGCTTACTGTGAGGTGTGGGATGCTGGATAGCTTCTCCTAGTGCTCCTGTTTTGCTTTTATGTTTCATCAGATTCTTCATGCCTTTGCCATGTTCCCATCCTCCCCCTGTGATATATTGCTATTGCTTCATATCAGTTGATGTGTCATGGTGGGGGTAATGATGTTTCTTGGTTATTCTCTTCTTGCCTTAGTCCTTAGTGGGCTGTTTTCATGTGAAATGCAGAGACAGCCTTGTTTTTTTTTTTTTTTTTTTTTCATTTCTGCCCTTTCTCAAAGGCAAGTAACCCCTCTTCCTACTCAACCTAGAGTCTAGAAAGCCAGAAAATAAACAAATCTCCTGTTCCTCTTAAGGGCAACAAACCTGAACTTTGTATTTCAGGAGACTAGGTTAGATGAGATTCCTGTTTCTCCCACATTGGCAGCAAAAATATGCCTTGTTTTAGTACAAGAATCTAGAAGGAGTTTCCTACCCCAGCCCCAGCAGCAGATAGCTGTGTCAGGAAAGAATTTTTTGTTCCTCCTGCAGTAGCAAACAACTTCTTGAAATCAGCAGAGTCTTGAGTGAGTGTTGAAAAGTTACCCGCCTTTTCTCCAGAAGCAGTCTATATTCAGACTTTAAGAAGGTGTTTACAATTCAGCCTTTTCTTTTTCTCAGCTGCTTCTGTGGTGGACACTTACTTCTATGCTCTGCCGAAGATGTAACAGTTCATGTATCCTGTTCTCCTCAGGAGGTTCACCACCTCATTAATATCAGTTTTCCAGGTTGCCATAAGATCTGAACTATCTGATATGCTCTAGGAAATTACGGTTTTGTAGGTTATCTGTGTCGTTTTTTTGATTGAATTTTATTTTGCAGTTTTCTACATCCTAAGTGAAAACAGACTCAGTTTTTATAGCTGGATGCTGTATATTTAAATTGTTGCACAGATCAGATGAGAAAAATTTTTGGTCTCTGGTTGTGAGTTATTTTTTGTTTTATCGACTATGTTACACCATCAGACTTTTTGTTCCCTGCATAAAGTTTGATTATGTATTCATGCCACCGTGTGGAGTTTCTACATGACAATTTCCTTTAGACATTTGGCTGATGGCCATTCATTTCTATAAAAAAGGGTGTTAAACTCTTTCCTACAATGACTTTTGGTACTTGAAAAAAAATAAATGAAAGAGTCTGGAAAAACAGCAGTTTTTGTACAAAATGTTACTTTAATATCAACAATAGAGCAAGTAATGGCAGCAGCCTCCTGTGTCTGTCATAGAAATATTTGGGCCCAAACAGAAGCCATCCAGTAAAACTACCCATTTTAACTCCCCTTTTAAATTTCCATAATTTCAACTGAGGGACAGTCCAATTAAGACTGAAAATGTAACCGTAGTATCTGTTTACTTTAACTCTCTGATCCTGTCTCACTTTTAAGGCATCAAACTCTAAATAAAAACAAAAACAAAAACACTAAAACATCATGACTGCCATTAATGACTGTCTGATTTTCGCAAAATCAGCTTCTCAGTGGCTCAATTTCTTCATCCATGAAATTAGCTAATTTTACCCACTCTGCAGGTCTTAAAAGAGAAAATGCAATGTAAAAATATTACCTGCAATAAACAATAAATATGTGTGTTACTGTCACTTATTCTCATCTCCTCATTCTTAAAGATTGATCTGGCCCTAATGTATACTGTTCTATAGTGCAGTGGAATTTATTTAGGTTATTTGATTGATAAGTTGTTATCCTTTTTCATTTATGATTATTTGAGCATTCCTGCTCTGTCTTTATATTTATTCAAAACTTCTAGATTCCTCTTAATCGAGGGTATATAACACATTAATTGTCATTTGAGAAAGTCTAAATAAGTTATGCCTGCCCTTAATTTAGATTTGGTATCTCAGTCACTGACTAGAGGCTATGTGGTTTTATAAATAAAGAGAGACTAATAGAAAATTTGTTAATTAAGGTTATCTTAACATTCCCAATTATGAAATACTGGTTGATTTTATTAAAATCAATTTTGTTAATTGCAGTCATTGGTATCTGATGTTGAGAGAGAGTGGAGTTGCACTTTTGTTTTACATTTCTCAAAGTTGCAACTTAGACACATTTAATACTTTCACACAATGGCATTTACCATTAGGGTCAAATGCATATGCTAGATACCCCTTCTCTGTGCAGTTATAAATAGCATTTTTATTAATAAATGGGCTGAGTTTTTCTTTTTGTTTTGTGATTTAGTCAATACATTGTTATCACTATTCAGTTCTTTCTGAGATTAGTAATTTTGTTCTTTTATTAATAATCCAATATATTTGTGACTAATTTAGGAGACAGTAACATAGAGGACTAGCTCACAGGCTTTGAGGTGAGATCTTTTTGAATACACTCATATTGACTACGCATCTAGAGCAGGTTACCTCTAAGCCTTGAGTTCTCCGATGATAAAATGGATAAGATAACTTTTTAGAGCTGTTGTGAAGGTTGAAAGAGACAATGCATGTAAAGCTCATGCCCTATTACTTAGCATTATCCAACAGCTCAGGAAATGGCACAAGTGATTATCATGATGATTGTTAGCTTTTTCTATTTCTATTTTTATATTTCTTAGATTCTAAGTTTCCAGAAGGTAGAAACTCCATTTACACACACTACTGTCTAAAATGCTCTTAGCATACTGCCACCCCATCAATATTTTGTTTTGAAAGTTTCTTTTTCCAAGATCAGTGCTGTCAGTCCTCATTTGTAAAGTCTTAAAGAGACAGAGCCACATCTATTTATGTTGCTCAACAAATCCATATTACTTTAACAAATATTTCTTGATTATGCTGCTGATTCAACTGTCTTGTTTCCCCTAATCTAGTTGAGAATATTCCAGCATGTCCTCTATTTATGAATACGCTTTAATTTGAAATGAAAGAGAGACCATCACTGGTTCAATTAGCTTGGTCTAACATAACCTTTGAGCTTAATTTTTTGATTAACACGGGCATTTTTGCTATTTCATTCTTGCTTTGGCTCCTTCTGTTATGTATGAATTCAAGATGATGACTCCCTTTGGACTTCAGGCTGAAGGCACTTGTCACTTCTAATTCATTATTTCCTTGATATTTGCTCACTGCAGAGCATCTGTCCCCCATGCAAACAGCTTTGGAAGAGGATGCACATCTCTGAAATAGCAAGACAAATATGATGCCTGATTTTATGTTTAGGAAAATAAAAACTGGAGAGTTCTTTTAAGGTTTTCAAAATCTTCTATGAATTTATCATATTTAAATTGCTATTTGAGTTTCTGGCAGGTATATTTCCTATTACAAGGAAGGCCAGTCTGCTCTGCAAATATTTTATTTAGCATTGCCTTCCAGTGTCGTGTGGTTTAACTAAAAATTACATAAATTAGCTGGAAATCTTCATATTTTAGGTACACAACGGGTGGGATTTTTTTTTTTTGAGGGACATAAATAAAATCAGCCACTGACATGTCACAGTTTTTTGACTCATGACATATATTTAACTAAATTTGTTATTCCTTTCTATTAAAAGTTTTTAGAACTTCCAATGACTATTTCCTCAAATAGATTACCAGTGAAATGCTCAAAATACCAATGCTACTAGTTTTCATATCAATTACTTATGTTAAAGACAAAATCCTGAAGCATTTAGCAAATTGCTATAGTCTGTGACACCCACAGCAATTGAGCATAGCATGTTATAGTGGACTTATAGAGAACAATGGACTTGAAGTCAGGAGTCGGAACACTTTTGTTTACTCAATATGCAACTCTAAGTCAATGAACTTTTTGGACCTATAAAACACCTGCTTAGGGATTTCTGGAAAATCTAAAAAAAAATAGCAGCTAGAAAAATGGTTAATGCACACAGAGTACTAGTTCTCTTGTGACCAACACATGAAAGATTTCATTGTTATTATTTTTCTCTTTGCAATTATAGCTCCATCTTTTACTAGGAATGCTTTGTGATTTACTTCTAAGGACATGACACTCAATAATTCATTCCTCAAATATTCTGTGTACCTACTAGTACTAGGTACTGTGAGTATAGTAAAATCAGAACAACAGGGTCAAAACTTAATACTATTTAGAAGGCAGTGGAATCTGGAGTTTTCTTCAAGTTTCAGTGTGCCACATAGATTAATTATTTTTAGTATAGATGTCAGGATAAAATAGGGAAAGTTACAAACAAGTAGTAGAAATACAACAAACTTAAAGGAGATATTGATTTGTAATAAAAATAGTAGCATGACATTTACCTTGAGAAAAATGGGTACTATAAAACCTGTTTTCTACATTTTGAAAACAAAACAAAACACTTGGCTGTGAAATGAGAAATTCAGTTGATCAGCTTAACACTCCTAGTAAAATTGCCAAAGATCTGAAAACTATTGCATTTGCCACATTCCACAGTTTAGAAAGAGTTGGATGTCTGGAAGGTTATAGAACAATTAGCTGATGATGGAAAGGCATTTTTCACTTTCTATTAATACACTTGGATTTCCTTGAGAACACATATATGTAAAGGTTTACAATGAATGACCTTTCCCCTCCATACTGATAGGCATTATCAATACCAGTATTGTCCTAAGGGCAGAAAATGTTCAGTATATCTGGATGTCTTTCATGAGTCATCCCACCATTTAGCATACACTAGTTGAGATGAGGTGTTTCACCTGTTTTCCTTTGGAGAAAAGCTGCTACTACTGGAGCTGAACATATAGTCTTATAAAGTCTCATCCTCTTTGTATTATAGATTGTATAAAAGATTAAATCAGAGCCATATCGCCTTCATTTGAAAAGATTTCCTTCCTTTTGAACAAGGAATTCTAAGGAGATTTCAGTTTTTCTGTCTTTATATTACCTTCAACAGAATCTTTATCATAAGCCTCTAGTGGATTTGGGGTGGGTGAACATTAAATGACTTCTGCCCTCTGGGAGTTTTTGGTGTTGGATATGGCATTAGAACAGGAATTGGGAGATATTGGTGAGTGTGTGCAATTTGTTTCAAGTAGGATTTGTAGAAGTAAGCTGACTTCTCTGGGCTTGAGTTTCCTTTTTTGTAAAATGAATGAGTAGGATGAACATATCTCTTAGATCACTTTAACTCAGCTGATACTGTGGAGCAGTTAGATGTCAAGGATACAAACATGTCTGGAATTCTATACTCAAGGGCACAGATAATTTTCTATTATCCTATGAAATGCAATTTCAGTAAGGTAGAGCATCTCACTATTTCCAACATACAGCATGATTATTTTCCTTCTTTTGATTTTTCCTGTAGATGTTTCCTCATCTGAC
Organism: Sapajus apella; assembly: GCF_009761245.1. Classification (NCBI taxonomy): domain Eukaryota; kingdom Metazoa; phylum Chordata; class Mammalia; order Primates; family Cebidae; genus Sapajus; species Sapajus apella. Next base: position 30,441,711 of record NW_022436956.1, on the reverse strand, counting down.
ATGCCTATTTCATCCTACCTGAATATCTAAATCCCACTCATATGTCAATGAGAAAGCTTTAAAGTCTGACATAATCACAAATTAAGTACTATATCTCTTTTAGAAACACATAGACTTACCAAAGAATTAACTGCACTCTACATATCTAATAAATACTAACCCTAATAGCTTAATTAATAACTTTTCAGCATTTAGCTTTGCAAAATTATATAGTAAATGAATCAGATATTGTTTCCCAAAATAATATAATTGTGATCTATTATTGGTCTTGAGTAGTTCAAGCATATTTCCTCTATTTCTAAATTTAAAAAGCGATGTTTATAATATTTGTCTTATGCTGTGCTGTGGTCTGACTGTTTGTACAGCCCATTTCCCAAATTCATATTTTGAAATCCTAACCCCTCAATGTGATGATAGTATTAAAAGGTGTGGTTCATGGGAGGTATTATGTCATGGGGCTGGAACCTTCATGAATGAGATTGGTGCCCTTATAAAAGAGATTCTAGAGAGATCATCACCCCCTTCTTCTAGGAGAGGACAAATGGAGAAACTGCCATCTATGAACTAGAAAGCAAGCTCTCTTCAGACAGTGAATCTTCTGGCACCTGGTCTTGCACTTTACAGATACCAGAACTACAATAAATAAATTCATGTCATTCATAAGCTATCACATTTATGATATTTTGTTATAGCAGCTGAAGCTGACCAAGACAGCTTCCTATATAAGAAAATGAAGTACCTAACCAGACAATTTTCTTTAGCAGTTTCAATCAAGTAAAATTTTAAATATGTTAACACTAGAAGGTCACATAAAGAAAGGTTTACATGACATCATGCTTTTGCCCCAAGGGGAAAATTTTGTAGCCTGAGCACCCATGAGAAATATTTTGAAATAAAAACCCATTATCTAGGAAAATATTACAGATGATTGCACAAAGAAGAAAAGAAAGTACCTTCCAGCATTGACAAACAAAGCAAGTAGCAACCATTTTTGAAGAACATATTGAAGATATCCAAAAAGTCATTTAAAATCTCAAATTTGAAAACTGGGGCAAACCAAGGCTGAACGCTACACATAAAGTCTTCACAAACACCGAAGTAGCAAATATAGAACTATTGCTCCTAGAAGAAATACAGGGTTATGTTTCTGGTCCTAATATTTTTGTCAATTGATCATTCACCTTGTATTTTGTGTGTTTCTACTTAAAGACATTTCATTTAATAGTTATTTTTGATGCATTAACATTGAACTCACAGAAGGCACTGTGACTTATGCCTGCACAAAACATGTCTAACATGTCTATTTTCTCTGTAAGGCACTTGACAGTCTTCTTGCACTTAGGAACACTAGACAGCACTTCAGCACTATAATCAGGGTTCATTTTAAACAGCCAAGTCATCAAAAAGAAGCACAGAATGCAAAAAACATGGCATAAATAGACCACAAAATGGACACATGTTTACAATCTGAGAGATGAAATAAGAAGGCAAAGTGCTGCCTTGTTCGAATTCAGCTGGAAATACAATCTTCAGAAAACTCAAATTTTTCACCACTCTGCTCATGTCTGTGAGTGATTGCAAAAGTGAAGTGCATATTGATTTTGAGGTTACAAATAAATTTTAGCAAGTAGGCAAATTTGCAAATGCAGAGCCTACAAATAATGAAGATGATTGTATTTGTTATTAGATCTGTTGAATTCCAATGCTCAGCCTTTTTCTTCTCCACCTCCTAATAAAAGAAGCTTTATACTTCTCTTGGATATAAAAGTGATGCACTACCATGTAGAAAAATAAAGCCATACCAAAATATGTTTATCAATAGAAATTACATCATCGTAAGTTAATGATGTTTTTCTATGTATATGTATATATTTGCATTAATATGGTTTGGTTCTGTGTCGCCATCCAAATCTCATCTTGAACTGTAATCCCCGTGATCCCCATGTGTCAAGGGAGGGACCTGGTGGGAGATGATTGAATCACAGGGGTGGACTCCTCCATGCTGTTCTTGTGATAGAGTGAGTTCTCATGAAATCTGATGGTTTTATAGGTGGCAGTTCCTCCTTGTTCACTCTCTTGATGCCACCATGTAAGATGTGCTTCCTCTTCTGCAATGATTGCAAGTTTCCTGAGGCCTCCCAAGCCATGCAGAACTGTAAGTCAATTAAACCTCTTTCTTTTATAAATTCTCATTCTTGGGTATTTATTTATAGCAGTGTGAAAACAGACTACCCATGCATATATATTTTCTATAAAATATTCTCTTTTAACAAGCCTGGAAAAGAATAATTGCAGAACTTTTCCGTTAAGCATTGAGTATAGGTATGTATAATCATTTTAAATGGTTGCACGACATGCTTTCACTAATCTCCTATTGATAAACATATAGCATACTTCTAATAATTATTTATTCTGAACATCAGTGAAAATTCACCTATCTCTGTTTATATGTCGAATTGCATTTGCAAAATGTTTCTAAAAATACAATTTAGATTTAAATTCTTACTAAACTGCTGTCAAATGTTTTCCCTATTTTAACCATGCTCTATAATGTTGCATATGCTATGGGATCAATTATGTTTAACTTGATGTTGGGAGTTATTACCTGTGATCATGGGAAAATAAATAATCACGTCACATTATTCACAATCAAATATTAGTAGATGATCTGGCACAAAAAATAATTACCAGAAGAATTGCAAGAATATATAAGGTAAGGATCCAATGGACCAACTCTGAAAATGTGGCAGTGGTGGCAGCATGGCTTTTGGGTCTCTTTAAATCTCTAGACAGAGGAGCTAGATGTAGATGAGGAGCTAGATATATATAAGGAGCTAGATAAGGCATAAGTCATAGTGCCTTCTGTGAGTTCAATGTTAATGCATCAAAAATAACTATTAAACGAAATATCTTTAAGTAGAAACACACAAAATACAAGGTGAATGATTAATTGACAAAATTATTAGGACCAGAAACATAACTCTGTATTTCTTCTAGGAGCAATGGTTCTGTATTTGTTACCAACAAAACCAAAAGTTCACAGAGAGCATGCACCATGTAAGTAGGGGACAAGGTATTAAAAACCAAGCAGGCTCTCAATTGAAAGGGCTGAATATTGTTAACATCTATATGGAAGAAAACTGGAAACCAAGCAAGTAGGCTGATGGACGGGAGAATAGGAGAATTCCAAAATAATGACAGCTGTCGTCTGGAAAGGGCTTTAGATTAATTTGAAAACGGCAAATACATTGGGAGGAACCTTCCCCACTCCAGTAACAACAGAGTGCAAGGGGCTGACAGTAAGAAAGTGTGATGAGAACGGGGAAGTCTAACAGCTTTTGTGAAACTTCAAAACTGACTTGTTTTGTTTTGTTTTGGTCTCTCTAACGCTCATAAAAAAATTATTGGAAATGGCTTCAAAATTTAGCAAGCTAAGGATAAAGGCGACAGGAGAAACTGTTCAAAAAAATTTTTTTTGATCATTGTCAAACTTTTTGTATCAGCATCAATTTATGCCAGAAGAAAATGGGGTCACATATTTTATATTTTCACAGGAAAAAGTACTTTTTTTTGAGACAGGCCTCCTCTGTCACCCAGGCTGGAGTACGGTGGTACAATCATGGTTCACTGCAGCCTCAATTTCCTGGGCTCAGGTGATTCTCCTATGTCAGCCTCCTGGGTAGCTGGAACCACAGTTGTGCACCACCATGCTCAGCTAATTTTTGTATTTTCTGTGGTATAAATGGGATTTGTTCAGCCATGTTGCCAGGCTGGTTTCTAACTCCTGGACTCAGGCAATGCCCTTATATCGGCCTCCCAAAGTGTTAGGATTACAGGCCTAAACCATAGTGCCTGACTAGCAAGACTCTATAGTATTAAAAGCAAAGTGTAATGTTATCAACTTGCAAGGACTCAGAAAACATTGTTTTCAGAAGCCCTTTCAGTGGAATCTGTGAGTGGATGAGCTAGATCTACTCATAAAATAACAAAATGTTAGTGGTAAACATTAAACACAGTTACTTGTAGATCCCCACTAACTGAGAGTCAAGGGAAAGAGGTTCCATGTAATGATGTTATACTCAGGTAATGTAGCTCATGAGACCTAGTTGTACACATTTCTTTGCAATTCTGTTTTCAGAGATTTCACCTTGATAGCTTGAAACTGGCCATAATGGGAATATTTACACCAAGGAGTCTATCAAATGCTAAAAAGCAAGGCTTTTGCCTTGTTTTGTGTGTATAAATGTGGTTGCTCAAGATTTACTGTCTTGGTGGGGTTGGGCTGGGCTGCCATAACAAAATACCGTGGACTGGGTGGCTTAAACCACAGAAAGTATTTTGGGCCAGCTCTGGAGGCTGCAAGTTTAAGACTAAGATGTTAGCAGGATTACAGCAGTGAGGGCTTTCCCATAGGATTATAGACTGCAGCTGCCTTCTTGTGGTGTACTCACATGGCCTTTCCTCAATATGTGTATGTGTGTGTGTGTGTGTGTGTATGTGTGTGTGTGTGTGTGTGTGTGTGTGCGCGCGCGCACGCCTGTATGTGTTGCAAGGGTCACTTTCTGGTGTCTCTTTCTATGACACCAATTTTCTTGGATTGGGGCCTCATCTTTTTGTCCACAGTTAATTACTTTCTTAGAGGCCCCATATGGAAATATAGCCACACTAAGGGTAGGAGTTTCAACATCTTAATTTTCGAGATGGGGAACATTCAGTCCACATTTACCGGCTCACATTGCCAGTACAGTACCTATGAGCATGCATAATGCCTAGACTATAGTTTTGAAATACTGTATCACACTAAAAGGACATCACAACTTCTTGGAGAAGTGGCTGATTTCAGGTTGAGACCTAAATGTACAAGTCTAAAACAGCTTGTCAATCGAGATAGGAAGCTATCATAGACTAATGATGTCAAAAACTCAGGGGTCAATTTAAAGAGGCCCCTGCTAGCCAAAGATGGGCTAATTTATATTTCAAAAATAAAGTAATTACCGTTATTAAAATAATTAGATGTGTTTACATCCCTGAGTTCATAGTGATGTTTTCTAAAAACTGGCTAGCCTTTTGGAGTATGAGAGGTAATTAATCAATTATCTTGAAGCTGGTAAACAAAGGGAAAATTTTGTCCTGCCTCTTCTGTATGAATTATAATCCTAGGAACCCAAGAAGGTAGTGCAAAAATAGTATGCTTTAATAAAAATAATAAATATCTAAATTAGAAAGTAATGATCAACCATAGTTTCTATATTTTTCAATCCCCAATGTATTAATGGATTCAGGCATTGAATATAAATAATTTATTTTCCAAAAGGATAAAAAAACAGAGCTTATGGGCCTCATTTGGAAAGGGCATGATATCAATACTATTGCCAATGGGATCAATCCTGAATCTGCTCAAGCCTCTGAATTCACCTACCAATTTGCAGAAAATACAAAGCCCAGAGGAACATATTTAAACGTACCATGAATATATAATCTGCAAAATCCAGAGACTGTGAGAAACTACAGATTAAACATTATGTAGATAAAGAACAGGATGTACATTTAAAGGACACATTAAATCAAAATTTTAAAGTGGCACAGATAAAGGAGGGTATTTTGAAAGAAATGTCTGGGCTAAAGCACGTGGCACACACACACACACACACACACACACACACACACAGACACACACTCACAAACAAACACCCCTAGAGGAAAGTGATTACTGTAAAAGTGAGGGCACTAATTGCATATGCAAAGGGGAAGGGTTGAAACTGGAGGGACCACAGGAAAGGGCCTTGGGAGTGGTTGGCCAAGGTTGTATTTCTTGATGTCCTTGGCTTCGCCATACATCTGATTTGTATGATTTTTTTTTTGTATTTGTGTTTTATTTTGCAATAAATTATTTTTAAAAGGGGTTAATCTCTCAAAATACACGAGGGATCTTTCAAAATATCTGGATAAGACAATGAAAAAATATGATTATCGAAGTAGAAACTAATACTCATTGTAATTTCATGCTTTATAATATGCAATAATTAAGCTATTTAAATATAAGATGCCAAAACAATTAACTAAAGTATTAAACTTTTCAGTAAGAATGTTTTTTAAGGGGCTTCAGATCTTGCCAAACAATAATCTAACTGAATTTCACTAATGAATTTTTTTTTGCTGAATTGACTGAATTAACTATTGTTTGTCATATGTGAGACAAAGACTTGAAACATATCTGAGACAAAGGACTTGCTTAAATTGTCTTGGTAATAGTATCTACACTATGGTTTTTTGAAATGAATACCATACAGAGATAGACAGAATTAACATGATAACATATAAAAATTGATAACATGTTTTAAAAGCCCTTATTATAAGAAAGTTCTCACAAAGTTCATTCAATAAATACCTTAATCTACAGTTCTTCAATGTGGTTTATCCAAGCTCTAAGAATAGACCAGGCTGAGATGGTTACCATTCCCAAATCTGAGGAGAGTATTTCCATCTGTATGGTGATTTATTACTTGGGATATATTCGTGTGTCAAGTCAAACAGTAATTCATGTGTTTCCTTTTTTTCCTTTCTTCCAACCCTCTTCATCCCCATTCCTTTGTGCCGTAGTCCCACTGCCAGGCAGGTATGGAGTTGAAGTTATATTTCTGGGATTGTGGGAGGAAGGGCAGTGGTCTACCATATAAAAGAATTAGAGCAACTAGGTCACCATGAAAGCACCAGAGAGAAAGGGCATCTGGCTCTGAAACTGTTAGCCTCAGGGGGAGGTTATCCTCAGGTTAACAGCTATGAGCCCTCATTAGGGATCACCTGGAACCCAGATCAAGCGGTGAGGAAGCATATTAGCAAGAAGAGTCCTATCTGAGGGCAAAGTAATTTCTGGAGTCTTGCAAGTTCCCTGGTGTCTAACCCTGGAAAACTTTATGAAGCAATTTATATAATTCAGAGCCCTCCAGAATTTAGGATTTTGTATTGTTGTGGATATTTGATAGTATTTAGCCTGTATTTTTCCTCCAAGCTTCTCTTCATTATATTCTGCTTTGGTACCCATTCTTGGAAACCATAAATTCATTCTTTCCTTGTCACTTTGATTTTTAAATAGCCTGCTTCCACTTAGTTATTGCTTATTCGTGTTGTGTTTACTTAGCTTTGCTTCTTGTAAGTCACTTTCATTATTGTCTTAAACAGGATCCTTATGTTCCTGTGAATCACCTTCCTACTAATGTCATCACTGGTAGTAAAGTGCCAGAACAATACAGGGATAATTATTTGTTTTGCATTTATATTAATATTACTTTGTATTTATATAGCCTCCTTTTTCATATGGTATTTTATACACAGTAAGTCTTTTTCAGTTCTCATTGATCATATTCAAGAAATCAGAGCATTGTATAAAAAAATGAAAGAAGAGATTTCATGGATAATTTGAATTCATTTCTTCATTTTCAGATGAGAAAATTGAGTCCAAGAAGGGCTGACTGAATTGCTCAAAGATACTTGTTTGTAGCAGAACCAAAAAAAAAAAGAAAAACATTTTCCTGACTTGGCCACTACAAATTAGTTTTTGAAATAAGGCAATATATAAATAAATTAATAAATGAATAATAAATTATGACTCACAATCTTGAGTAACAGCTATATAATTTTGGCTACCATTTGCTGAATAAGACATTAACATGACATCCTCTGAGGACAGCTATAACCTGAATGTGTTCACTCTGGGTACTAGAGGCTTGATGGGTGAGTTCTCTCAGACAGAAATGCATATCTATAACATATCTCAGGATGATGAACAGATTAGAGAATGTCTCACTTTAACTCTGGCCAGACCAAGTTTCTTCTGTGTCCCATGGCACTCTGTCCTGTGTTGCCTTTCTACAGCAGACCTCTTAATACTAAATGAAAATAATGAGACTCAACTGTACTGACTTGGTGACTGCTAGTGATTTAGCCTTTTTAAAACTGCTTCTTCATCTACAAAATGACCATGCTAGTACTTACCTTCTGGGATTGCTCTGAGGGTTAATAATTATAGCATTTGGAAAGCAGCCTGTGTCATTAGTTGATAGAGCCCTTCTTCAACTCCACTTGTCTTCTTCCTGAACCCTCTTTCACTATCATCTTATACTGGAGATTTTTAAATTCCACATACCCGTACATCAAATAATTGCTACCACTAACATGTTTTATCTTTGCTGGAACCTCTGAAACTTCACACATTTATAGAACTTCCAACTCTGTCATGTCAAGTACTATGAACGTTTATAAGATTAATTTATCTTTAATTCAATAAAAATGATGTAAATGTTTTAGGAAAACATTCCAGAGAGTTTTGTTTTAATGAGAACTTGGCCAATAATATTTGTTTCTGGATAGAATTCTACTTTTTTTTTTTTTTTCATTTATTTTGTTTGCCTAGTATGACTTGCTGCTTCATTGAGGGCAGTTTTCAACCTTCGGTTTCAATGGGACCAATTCTGGATGATGACTAGAAGATATGTGTCTGAGAGCAGATAAGGGGAACATAATCACTCAACTCCTAGAAATCCCTGAAGATGAAACTAGATCTAAAGCTTAAATAAAGAGCAATTTCCTACCTACCATTCCTTGGTTTGTGAGATATTAGCATCTGGCTGAACTCTTAGTAGCAGCTGATTTCAGAGAATCTAAAGCCAGAGAGATTCAGGTTGAAGGACTTGTGTGATAGTTTCCTATGCAGCATAAAAGAAATATGATCAGACACAATTCCATCCAATTCAATCATTTTTTAGTGCTGTACAACTTTTTTCAAACAATTCTGTTTTCAAAAAATGGTCTTGGATAGTGCTTCAAAGGACCACACATATATGGTAATATTTCCTTCTAGGTCTAGTAATTTTCCTGAATTGTTACACATTAAGGTCTATTTTTTCCTAGAAAACATTTGGGGATCGGGGAGTTTAAATATGGTCTAAAGCAAAGCATACACACAGTGAGTTTGAAATCAGTATCAATATATAGTTTTGAGATCATAAAGATTCTTTTGTACGTTTGTAACTTGCCAGGTATGTATAGATCACATACTGAATAGAAATGCCTTTCTTCCTTCACCTTGCACCTTATATTTAAATGTAAATATATTCACTAAACATATTCCTTAAGACTTTTATTATTCTAATGTGAACATAATGAGTTCACCTTTGATCAGTCAAACTTTCACCTCTTTGAGATGTCTGATTTAGACAAATTCTACCAATAAAAAAATAGGACTTTAATAAGGCTGAATATGAGCATGGTTTGATGGATATGAAGCACTGAATTGATTAATGGGAAACCAAGGGTCTTGATGTGTGATATACATGTATAAGTATACATGTGTATATGTGTAGGACAAAGAAGAGAATGAAATTAGAAAGAAATGGGATGAATGATGTGCCAGTCATGGCAAGAATCATGAAACATGGATCATAAAACTGCAAAGTTGAATCTGAAACAGAAGTCTTCAATAATAAAACATTTAATATGGAATGTATCTTTAAGACTCCTTAGTATTTTTTTTCCCCATTTATTTATTTTATTGCATTTTAGGTTTTGGGGTACATGTGAAGAACATGCAAAATTGTTGCATAGGTACACACGTGGCAGTGTGATTTGCTGCCTTCCTCCCCATCACCTACATCTGGCATTTCTCCCCTTGCTATCTCTCCCCAGCTCCCCACCTCCCACTGTCCCTCCCCTATTTCCCCCCAACTGACCCCAGTGTGTAGTGCTCCCCTCCCTGTGTCCATGTGTTCTCATTGTTCAACATCCGCCTATGAGTGAGAACATGCACTGTTTGATCTTCTGCTCTTCTGTCAGTTTGCTGAGAATGATGGTTTCCAGGTTCATCCATGTCCCTACAAAGGACCCAAACTCATCATTTTTGATGGCTGCATAATATTCCATGGTGTATATGTGCCACATTTTCCCTATCCAGTCTATCGTCGATGGGCATTTGGGTTGGTTCCAGGTCTTTGCTATTGTAAACAGTGCTGCAATGAACATTCGTGTGCACGTGTCCTTATAGTAGAACGATTTGTAATTCTTTGGATATATACCCAGTAATGGGATTGCTGGGTCAAATGGAATTTCTATTTCTACGTCCTTGAGGAATCGCCACACCGTCTTCCACAATGGTTGAACTAATTTACAGTCCCACCAACAGTGCAAAAGTGTTCCTATTTCTCCACATCCTCTCCAGCATCTGTTGTCTCCAGATTTTTTAATGATGGCCATTCTAACTGGCGTGAGTGAGGTGGTATCTCAATGTAGTTTTGATTTGCATTTCTCTGATGACCAGTGATGATGAGCATTTTTTCATATGTTTGTTGGCCTCATGTATGTCTTCTTTTGTGAAGTGTCTGTTCATATCCTTTGCCCACTTTTGAATGGGCTTGTTAATTTTTTTCTTGTAAAGCTGTTTTAGTTCTTTGTAAATTCTGGATATCAGCCCTTTGTCAGATGGGTAAACTGCAAAAATTTTTTCCCATTCTGTTGGTTGCCGATTCACTCTAATGACTGTTTCTTTTGTTGTGCAGAAGCTGTGGAGTTTGATTAGGTCCCATTTGTCTATTTTGGCTTTTGTTGTCAATGCTTTTGGTGTTTTGGTCATGAAGTCCTTGCCTACGCCTATATCCTGAATGATTTTGCCTAGATTTTCTTCTAGGGTTTTTATGGTGTTAGGTCTTATGTTTAAGTCTTTAATCCATCTGGAGTTAATTTTAGTGTAAGGTGTCAGGAAGGGGTCCAGTTTCTGCTTTCTGCACACAGCTAGCCAACTTTCCCAACACCATTTATTGAACAGGGAATCCTTTCCCCATTGCTTGTTTTTGTCTGGTTTGTCAAAGATCAGATGGTTGTAGATATGTTGTGTTGCCTCCGAGACCTCTGTTCTGTTCCATTGGTCTATATCTCTGTTTTGGTACCAGTACCATGCTGCTTTGATTACTGTAGCCTTGTAGTATAGTTTGAAGTCCAGTAGTGTGATGCCCCCTGCTTTGTTCTTTTTGCTTAGAATTGACTTGGCTATGTGGGCTCTCTTTTGGTTCCACATGAAGTTTCAGGTGATTTTTTCCGGTTCTGTGAAGAAGGTCATTGGTAGCTTGATGGGGATAGCATTGAATCTGTAAATTACTTTGGGCAGTATGGCTATTTTCATGATACTGATTCTTCCTAACCATGAACATGGAATGTTTCTCCATCTGTTTGTGTCCTCTCTTATTTCGTTGAGCAGTGGCTTGTAGTTCTCCTTGAAGAGGTCCTTTACGTTCCTTGTTAGTTATATTCCTAGGTATTTTATTCTCTTGTGGCAATTGTGAATGGAATTTTGTTCTTGATTTGGCTCTCTTTAAGTCTGTTATTGGTGTATAGGAATGCCTGTGATTTTTGCACATTGATTTTGTATCCTGAGACTTTGCTGAACTTGCTTATCAGTTTCAGGAGATTTGGGGCTGAGACGATGGGGTCTTCTAGATATACAATCATGTCGTCTGCAAATAGAGACAATTTGACTTCCTCCTTTCCTATTTGAATGCCCTTTATTTCTTTTTCTTGACTGATTGCTCTAGCTAGAACTTCTAATACTATATTGAATAGCAGTGGTGAGAGAGGGCATCCTTGTCTGGTGCCACATTTCAAGGGGAATGCTTCCAGTTTTTGCCCATTCAGTATGATATTGACTGTTGGTTTGTCATTAATAGCTTTTATGATTTTGAGATACGTTCCATCAATACCTAGCTTATTGAGGGCTTTTAGCATAAAGGGCTGTTGAATTTTGTCAAAGGCCTTCTCTGCATCAATTGAGATACTCATGTGGTTTTTGTCTGTGGTTCTGTTTATGTGGTGAATTACGTTTATAGACTTGCGTATGTTGAACCAGCCTTGTATCCCTGGGACGAAGCCTACTTGATCATGGTGGATAAGCTTTTTGATGTGCTGTTGCAATCGGCTTGTCAGTATTTTATTGAAGATTTTTGTATCTATGTTCATCATGGATATCGGCCTGAAGTTTTCTTTTCTTGTTGAATCTCTGCCGGGTTTTGGAATCAGGATGATGTTGGTCTCATAAAATGATTTGGGAAGAATTCCCTCTTTTTGTATTGTTTGGAATAGTTTCAGAAGGAATGTTACCAGCTCCTCTTTGTATGTCTGGTAGAATTCGGCTGTGAACCCGTCTGGACCTGGGCTTTTTTTGGGCGGTAAGCTCTCAATTGCTGCCTCAACTTCAGACCTTGTTATGAGTCTGTTCAGGGTTTTGGCTTCTTCCTGGTTTAGGCTTGGGAGGAGGCAAGTGCCCAGGAATTTATCCGTTTCTTCCAGGTTTATTAGTTTATATGCATAGAGTTGTTTGTAATAATCTCTGATGATGGTTTGAATTTCTGTGGAATCTGTGGTGATATCCCCTTTATCGTTTTTTATTGCATCAATTTGGTTATTCTCTCTTTTCTTTTTTATTAATCTGGCTAGTGGTCTGTCTATTTTGTTGATCTTTTCAAAAAACCAGCCCCTGGATTTATTGATTTTTTGAAGGGTTTTTTGTGTCTCTATCTCCTTCAGTTCTGCTCTGATCTTAGCTATTTCTTGTCTTCTGCTAGACTTTGAGGTTTTTTGATCTTGCTCCTCTAGCTCTTTCAGTTTTGACGATAGGGTGTTAATTTCTGATCTCTTCTTGCTTCTCATGTGGGCACTTATTGCTATATATTTTCCTCTAGAGACTGCTTTAAATGTGTCCCAGAGATTCTGATATGTTGTGTCTTCATTCTCGGTTTCGAAGCACGTCTTTATTTCTGTCTTCATTTCATTTTTTATCCAGTCAACATTCAAGAGCCAGTTGTTCAGTTTCCATGAAGCTGTGCGGTTTTGGGTTAGTTTCTGAATTCTGAGTTCTAACTTGATTGCACTGTGGTCTGAGAGACTGTTTGTTACGATTTCTGTTCTTTTGCATTTGCTGAGGAGTGATTTACTCCCAATTATGTGGTCAATTTTAGAGTAGGCGTGATGTGGTGCTGAGAAGAATGTATATTCTGTGGATTTGGGGTGGAGAGTTCTGTAAATGTCTATTAGGTTTGCTTGGTCCAGGTCTGAGTTCAAGTCCTGGATATCCTTGTTAATTTTCTGTCTGGTTGATCTGTCTAATATTGACAATGGGGTGTTAAAGTCTCCCACTATTATTGTGTGGGAGTCTAAGTCTCTTTGTAAGTCATTAAGAACTTGCTTTACGTATCTGCGTGCTCCTGTATTGGGTGTGTATATATTTAGGATCGTTAGCTCTTCTTGTTGCATTGATCCTTTTACCATTATGTAATGTCCTTCTTTGTCTCTTATGATCTTTGTTGCTTTAAAGTCTAGTTTATCAGAGATGAGAATTGCAACTCCTGCTTTTTTTTGCTCTCCATTTGCTTGGTAAATCTTCCTCCATCCCTTTATTTTGAGCCTTTGCGTATCCTTTCATGTGAGATGGGTTTCCTGGATACAGCACACCGATGGGTTTTGGCTTTTTATCCAATTTGCCAGTCTGTGTCTTTTGATTGGGGCATTTAGTCCATTTACATTTAGGGTTGATATTGTTATGTGCGAATTTGATACTGCCATTTTGGTGCTAGCTGGGCGTTTTGCCCTTTAGTTGAGCTGGTAATTGTTGTTCCTTTATATGTGTAGAGCCTCTTTCAGGAGCCCTTGTAGAGCTGGCCTGGAGGTGACGAAATCTCTGAGTACTTGCACGTTCCCAAAGGATTTTATTTTTCCTTCACTTATGAAACTTAGTTTGGCTGGATAGGAGATTCTGGGTTGAAAGTTCTTTTCTTTAAGGATGTTGAATATTGGCCCCCACTCTCTTCTGGCTTGTAGGGTTTCTGCTGAGAGATCTGCTGTGAGTCTGATGGGCTTCCCTTTGTGGGTAACCCGACCTTTCTCTCTGGCTGCCCTTAGTATTTTCTCCTTCATTTCATCCCTGGTGAATCTGATGATTATGTGCCTTGGGGTTGCTCTTCTTGACGAATACCTTTGTGGTGTTCTCTATATTTCCTGGACTTGAATGTTTCCCTGCCTTGCTAGGTTGGGGAAATTTTCCTGGATAATATCCTGAAGAGTATTTTCCAGCTTGGATTCATTCTCTTCGTCGCATTCAGGTCCGCCCCTCAAACGTAGATTATTTCTTTTCACATAGTCCCACATTTCTTGGAGATTTTGTTCATTCCTTTTTACCCTTTTTTCTCCAGTCTTGCCTTCGTGTTTTATTTCATTGAGTTGATCTTCGACCTCTGATATCCTTTCTTCTGCTTGGTCAATTCGGCTGTTGATACTTGTGCATGCTTCGTGAAGTTCTCGTGTTGCGTTTTTCAGCTCCATGAATTCACTTATATTCCTTTCTATTTTGTCCATTCTCATTAGCATTTCATCAAATCTTTTTTCAAGGTTCTTAGTTTCTTTGCATTTGGTTAGATCATGTTCTTTAAGTTCACAGAAGTTTCTTACTACCCACCTTCTCAAGTCTGATTCTGTCATATCATCACACTTGTTCTCCCTCCAACCTTGTTCCCTTGCTGGTGAGGAGTTGTGATCCCTTGTAGGAGGAGAGGTGTTCTGGCATCGGGTTTTTTCATCTTTTTTGCCCTGGTTTCTTCCCATCTTTAAGGATTTATCCACCTGTCTCATTTGTAGTTGCTGGCTTTCAGATTGGGTCTCAAATCTTTCAGATTGACGTTCTGTGTGTTGATGATGAGGTTATTTCTGTTTCTTGGTTTTCCTTCCGACAGTCTGGCCCCTCTGCTGTAGGTCTACTGAGGTTCACTCCAGGCCCTGCTTGCCTGGGGTTCACCTGCAGGAGCTGCTGAACAGTAAGGGTTGTTACCAGTTTTCTTCTTCTGCTATCTTTGTCCCAGAAGGATACCCGCCTAGTGTCAATCTGATCTCTCCTTTATGAGGTGGCTCTTTGGATATATAGGGGTCAGGGAGCTGCATGAGGAGACGGTCTCTTCTTTATAGGAGCTCAAATGGTGAGCTGTGAGCTCTGTTGTTCATTCAGAGCTGCTGGGCAGGTATGTTTAGGTCTGCTGCAGCAGAACTCATAAACTGCTTTTTGTTCCCAGGTCCTCTGTCCCAGGGATTTAGGGCTTTATGAGTTTTGGTTATGCTGCTGCCTTTTTTTTTTTTTTTTTTTTTTTCCTTCAAAGCTCCCCTGCCCAGCAAGGAGGCAGCCTAGTCACTGTCTGCCTGTAGAGGCTTTGCTGAGCTGCTGTGGGCTCTGCCCAGCTGCCGAGTGAACTTCCCTGCAGTCCTGTTTATATGGGTGCAGTTAGAGCTGTTTTGGCGATGGTGGCCCGCCTCTGTGGAGGCGGAGTCTCTCTGCAGTGGCGGGTTGCCTTGGCAATGGCGGGCTGCCTCAGCAATGGCAGGTTGCCTTGGCAACGGCTGGCTGCCTCAGCATTGGCTGACTACCTCCTTAGTGGTGGGCTGCCTCTGTAATGGCGGATGCCCCTCCCCCACAGAGCTGGACCATCCCAGGTTCAGGCTTGCTGTGAAACTCTCAATTCAGAGTTTCTGGTTGCTGTTCTTTTGTGGGGGTGGGACCAGCCTAGCCTGATCGCCTGGCTCCCTGCCTCAGAGCCTTTTTTAAGTTGGTGTTCCAGTCACCTGTTGATGAGGCGCCGGGGTCTGTTTGTTTTCCCCTGCTGCCACTCGGTGCCCTGGCTTAAACAGCAGCACTGAGGTTTGTGTCGCTTTTTTTTTTTTTTTTGCCCTGGAATCTACTGTCCTGGTTCTCTGCTCAGTCCCCTTTTTAAACAGACGAATGGGCGACTTCCCGTGGCTCCAATCGCCAGCCAAAAGGGCACCCGGACCGGTGTGTTTTGTACAGAGAACCGCTGCTCCGGGGCACCGACAAAGCAGCCGCGCGGGGTAAATCAGCAGCGCCGGCCGGCACAGCCGCGCTGGCGGCCTGTGGAGCTCCTCTGCCTGGTAATTGCCTAGTCTGTGGGCAATAAAAATGCGGCGTCCACTCACCCTCTGCGCTTTCACTGGGAGCTGCAATCCTGAGCTGTTCCTAAAAGGCCATCTTGGATCCTTGACCTACTCCTTAGTATTTTTATAGTGAAGTGGTGCCAATTGTTTGTACCATTTGCAATTCTGGTCAGAATCACAGTAGAGCACTGGTATTTTTATCTGTTTGTTTTGTGGGCCTTTTGAGAGATTTTGAAAGTTCTGTTGCATTGTAATCGTGCTTACCATTCTACGATAATATATCAAATCATGTTAAGGAAATTTTCAGGTTTTCTTATATAGAAATCATGTTTTATTGATTTCAGTGAGACTGGAGTGTTTCAGTTGCCTCTGAAGAGATACTTTCAAAAGTCATTGATCCATGTGTCCTTTCACTGGATGGAATATGCTCCAGCAAAACTAAGGGTTCAGCATGTGCAACTATGGCTTAGGGTGGAGCAAGTATACAGTGCCTTCCTAATTTTAGAAATGTTCTTCATTTATCAGTCAGCCAGAAGGGTTTTTAATATCTTCACTTCATTGTAATCTCAGTAACAAGTGGTCTAAAAATCGTATAAAAGAAATAGAACACTGAGTTGTTACCACAAACAAAGTTTATTAAAGTAATTTATTATAGTAATCTTTTAAAACTGTACTAAATAAGAGTAGGATTTTTTTTGAAACAATGTAAACTCACAAGAAAGAACAGAGAAATGATAGCAATATTTTAAAATAAACTTTATTTATTAGAAGAGTTTTAGACTAACAAATTATAAAAATAGTACAGAGATTCTCATATGCCCCATAACAAATTACTTTTATTTTTAATATGTTATATTAATATGGTACATTATTACAATTAATGAACTATATTAATTTATTGTCATTAACTAAAGTTCACACTTCTTTCAGATTTCTTTAGTTTTTACTTATTGGTTCCTTTCCAGGATCCCATCCAGGATACCACTGTATTTAATAATGCATTTGATAATCGTGTCCCTTAAGCCCAAAGCTTAGTTTCCTTTGATTCCTCTTAACTGTGACAGTTTCTTTTTGTCTTTGGTAACTTTAACAGTTTTGAGAGGTACTGGTCAGATATTCTGTAAAAGCATGTTTGTCAAATGGTATATTTTCCTGATGCCTTTTTTTTTTTTTTTTTTTTTTTTGGTAAATATATTTTGAGGGAGTAAAGTGTCATTTTCACAGCACTATATCCAGGGTACATATTCTCACCATGACTTCGGACTGTTGAAGTCGACTTTGATTACTTGCCTGAGGTAGTGTTTGTGAGGTAGTGTTTCTAATCCTTCAGGTTACTCTTTTTTTCCCTGTTCATGTCATCCTCCTTGGAAGGAAAGCGATAATATTTTATGATCTAGGAAGCCAATAAAGAAATGGCCACTGGTATAGTAGACTGGAGCCAAGAACAACAAAAGTGCTAGCACTTTTAACAATGACTGTGCAAACTTTTATAAAATTCTCCTTTTTCATGTGGAATTTTCCATTATCCATCTTGGAATAGAAGTCCAATGAGAAAATTGAAGACACAATTTAACTTGAATTGTTGAAATTCCAGAAGGATCATGAATTGGTGGAATCAGAAATCTTTGGAAGCAGGCTTATGGTGTGGCTGTTGTAAAGATTCTTCAAAAAGCAGATAGATTCCCAGATGGTTTCCCTTGCTCTCTGCAACTAGGTAATTTCCTTCCTGCAGCCAGTAGAAAGTTAGAAGTTAGGCCTTTGTTTGTTAGTTTTTATTTACTATGTTCTTCTGGGAAGTCTAATATAGTAGGGCTTTGACATTACGAAAAATTGGGTAATGGAAAAATACCACATGAAAAAAGAGAATTCTAAAACTGTCTGCATAGCATGGTTAAAGGATTTAGCACACTTGTCTTTTTTGCCTTCTAAAATACTGACAGTTCTATTTATACTCTTTGGGCAAGAGCTTGGAATGTCCTTTCTTGATCTGTCCACCCAGCCTAAAAGGAAAAATCTAAAGATACTAAAATCCCGAAATATATGGCACAGCCCTATTAATTTGCTGTAAAGCTCATAATTTAGAAGTTCTATCTTTGTGCAAAAGGTTCCAATCATCTAAATAAGTGTAGAGCACAAAGAAGCAAAAACAATATGACACATGGAGGAAATATTATTATCAAAGAAATAAGAGGAATACTTCAATGACACAACAAAGTGCTATTAAAAGAAACCACAATAAGAAAGAAAAAAAATACGGACAGCAAAAATAAACTTTTAAAAAAGGATGAATAAAGAACTAAAGTAAAAAGTTTAGTGAGTGAGGTTGAGGAACATTTTCAGAGAATAGAAAATTATATGTATGCAAACAACAAAAAGCAAGAAGACAAAAGAAAATTAGAGGCTTATTCTAGGAAGTTGAACAAATAAGTTATGGACATTCCAAGTGAAGAAAACAGAGAAAACACTAAGGAAAAACCCATTAAATAAATCAAGAAAAACTTCCAGAGTTTCCAGACAAAAAGGGCCCATTTAAGGCTCAGCACAATGCATTAAATTATCACTAAGACATATTATTACATAGACATTTCAGATAACTGGGGGGAAAAAAGAAATATTCTTATAACTTTCCAGAGAGGAAGAAAAGAAAGCTGTCTACAAGGGATTAGGAGTCAGAATGGATTCAGATAGACTTCACTGGAAGCTGGAACATAAAGAAGAAATATCTTCAAAATTCTGAAGAAAATTTTATTTCTGAAATATAATTTTATCCAACCAAAACTATTAATTAGATGTGAATGAAAGTAGATTAAAGGCATTTTTTCAGAGAAGAAAAGCTTCCAAAAATTTAGCCTCCATGCATCCTTTCTTAGGGAGCTATTAAAGAATGTGTTCAACAAAAAATTAGAAAAAAATGAAAACAAAAATTTTTCTTGAACAATCAATTTCTATATTTATAAAAATGTCCCTTAGGTATCCTTATCAACTTGGCCTCTTGCCATGTGGTGTTGGCACCCCCTTTTTCATTCTCATTTTCTATAAGCCATGTTCATTCATTGCATTTGTTCCAGCCATGTTCCATGGGCCTCACTAAATAGTCATTGGGACTTCTCACAACTGCCGTTTATTATTTTATGAGACTTTGCATCACATGGAAAAATAACATTTTTAACTTCAGTCTGCTACATGTATCTACACAAGTGAAATACAGAATCAGTTACTTATAAAGATATATACAAGGGTTGGTTCAGAGTTTTGATGGTGAACTGAGATGCTTTCCTTTTCGTAGTCAATGGAGATTTACCATAGAAATATATTTATTCAATTTACTCATTCTCAAAGCACTTACTGAGTAACCTCTGTGTGTCAATCAATTTCAAAGGTACCTGGAATGTGAAGGTAGATGATACAGGTATATGACATGAAGAGCTTAGAGCATAGAAGGGAGACAGAGTACACATCAGTATAAACATAGTGAGTGTATACAATAAAAAGGTGTGTGTGGTTACAGTGGGGAGGCATAAAGGAGAAAAGGATCATCTAAAATTCAGGTGTAGAAATAATTAGGAAAGACTTTACAGAGAAACACTTGCAGGGAGTTTGAAGAATGAGCAGGAATTTGCCAGACAAATAAGAAAGAAAACTTTAAACTGAAAAAAAAAAACTTGCACAAAGGCAGGAAGCAACAAGTTGTTTATCTCATGAAACACAAGGATTTCATATAGTTTTTGCACAGAATTTGTGTTTATGTGATTTGAATGGGGTGTAGGACAAAGAAATGACAATAGATTTGGGGATGTAACTTTTAGCTGTTTTTTTTTTTTCCCCTGTGGTTCTGCGTTTGCAGATTCAACCAGCTCTAGATCAAAAATCCTTAAAAAATAAAAATGCAACAATAAAAAATAAATAAAACACAGCATAACAGCTATATACCTAGATTTATGTTGTATTATGGTTTTATTTGAGACAGAATATTGCTCTGTCACCAGGCTGGAGTGCAGTGGCATAACCTCGGCTCACTTCAACCTCCACAGCCCGGGTTCAAGTAATCCTCCTGCCTCAACCTCCCGAGTAGCTGGGACTACAGGTGTGTGCCACCACGCCCAGCTTATTTATTTATTTATTTATTTATTTATTTATTTGTATTTTTAGTAGAGACGGGCTTTTACCCTATTAGCCAGGATGGTCTCGATCTCCTGACCTTGTGATCTGCCCACCTACCCTTCCCAAAGTACTGGGATTACAGGCATGAGCCACTGTGCCTGGCCTGTATTATGTTTTATAAGTATATCTAGAGATGATTTACTGCATCACTTTATATAAGGGACTTGAGCACCCCAGATTTTTTTTTGTTTGTTTTTTGTTTTGAGACAGAGTCTCATTCTGTGTCCCAGGCTGGAGCGCAGTGGTGCAATCTCAGCTCACTGCAGCCTCCACCTCCCAGGTTCAAGCAATTCTCCTGCCTCAGTCTCCTGAGTAGCTGGGATTACAGGCGTGCGCAACCACTCCCAGCTAATTTTTTTTGCATTTTTATTAGAGACAGGGTTTTGCTATATTGACCAGGCTAGTCTTGAACTCCTCACCTGGTGATCTGCCCGCCTTGGCCTCCAAAAGTGCTGGGATTACAGGCATGAGCCACCTTGTCCGGCCATATCCCAGATTTTAATATCCATGGGAGTCCTGGCACCGATCCCTGGGAGATATGGAAGGATAGCTCAATTCTCCTGGAACTCCTGGAGTCAAAGTATCTTGATACTGCTTTTCAACATTGCATGTTTAAGCTTGGGAACTCATTAGTTTTTAAGTTTCCACTTTTTTGGTATCAAATCTGACAAAGGTAATTGACACTGATCTATACAAAAACAACACATAGATATTTAAAAGTACTACTGTGTTTTCATTGCATGGATACTGGTAGCACACTGGACCATTCTAACTGAATGTAAAATTACATTTCCAATTTTACCTACAGGACAGATGTTGGTTTAGGTAAGTGTTCTTATTTTTATATGCATTGTCATTTTCAAATTTCAAAAATGTATTATAACTTGTGAGCTTTCCAAAATAAAAAAAAAATCAAAAGCTCTCAAATAGTATTACACATACTTTCAGTGCCAAAGCTGATATCCAAACAATTTTTTTTCAGTGGGAATATCTTTAATATGATTAATCAAAATGTCTGTCTTGCATTTTTAACAATCCACAGGAAAAGTATACATTAATTGTCTCTTTAAAAACGAATCTCACTAATCAAGAAAGTTTCTAGCTAATTGAAAGCATGCATAAGAATCATGAAATGTGACTTGACAATATGCTTTGATTCCTCACAAAAATAATCTTTTTAGCATCTGTTGTAGAGGATGTGGAGAAATAGGAACACTTTTACACTGTTGGGAGTGTAAATTAGTTCAACCATTGTGGAAGACAATGTGAGGCAATTCCTCAAGGACTTAGAAATAGAAATTCCATTTGACCCAGCAATCCAATTGCTGGGTATATATCCAAAGGATTATAAATTGTTCTACTATAAGGACACATGCACACGAATGTTCATTGCAGCACTGTTCACAATAGCTAAGACCTGGAACCAACCCAAAAGCCCATCAATGATAGACTGGACAGGGAAAATGTGGCACATATATACAAAATGTGGCCCCATGGAATATTATGCAGCCATCAAAAACAGGAGTTCATGTCCTTTGTAGGAATATGGATGAACCTAAAAACCATCATTCTCAGCAAACTGACACAGGAACAGAAAATCAAACACCTCATGTTCTCACTCATAGGTGGGTGTTGAACAATGAGAACACATGGACACAGGGAGGGGAGCATCACACACTGGGGTCTGTCAGGGGGAAATAGGGGAGGGACAGCGTGGGGTGAGGATTTGGGGAGAGATAGCATGGGGAGAGATACCAGATAAAGGTGATGGGGAGGAAGGCAGCAAATCACACTGCCATGTGTGTACCTATGCAACAATCTTGCACATTCTTCACATGTACCCCAAAACTTAAAATGCAATAAAAAATAAAATGCAATAAAAAAATAAAATGCAATAAAAAAGAATAACAATCCAAATAATAAACATAGTCATCACTTACTGATCACTACATTAAAAAAAAAATAACCTTTTTAAAACAACATGAGAGATTTTGAAAGATAAAGGTTTTTCACCATTTCCATAATAATCCTCAAGTCAGCACCTCCTCTGCTATTTTGAGGAACCTATTCTTGTTTCAGAATCTGAAGTCATGGGTGAAATTAATGTAGTTGCCTACTCTTCATTTAGTGACAGACTAATAAATAGTAATTAATTGATGAAGAGTCAAAGCAGCTTTCTTCTCCAGGTTATGTTTATGCTAAAACATTCAATGGAAAAAATACAACTACTCTGTGGTCACATGACACCCATGCAAAAAATTGAACTCAAGTGATTTAAAAACAAGGCTTTTTATTTTGTCAGAATTGAGTCAAGTTGATTCATATATATAGCCATCTTGAAAATATAGGAATACTTATCCTTCGTATTGATGCATCTGACTATTGCAATATTAGATCACTTTTCTACATCCCAAACTATATCTTAACTTTATATCAAGCAATTATCATCTTATAGGGTTTAAATTTTGCAAACCTTGTGAATTTATAAATGACAGAGTCATCTACAAAGGCTACGTAAACATTTAAAAATTGTCACAAAATTTAAAGATAACTTATTAGTACATTAATTTGTATCAGAATTTTGAAATGCTGAATTTCCATGTTATAAACTTTTATATTACTTTTTATAACTAGACACTTTTAAAAAGGATTTAGTGTAGACTGAACAGTGTAATAAATTAGAAAATAGTCTCTGGAGCCACCTGCCTGGTTTCTAATGCCAGCTCTACCACTTTCTAGCTGTGTGACCTTGAACAAAGTATTTAATTTCCCTTTGCTTCAGTTTCTTCATTTGTAGAAAAATGGATGTAATACTCATATTTACTGTACAGTGTGCTTCTGAAGATTGTGTGAATGCTTGTAAAGCACCTACGACAATTACTAACATGTAGTAAACACTGCAGCAGTGCTTTCCTTCACATAAATAAATCAATTTTCAGTGAGAAATATTCTCACAATATTGAAAATATAAAGAGGTAATAGCAATGAAACACAAATAAAAAAAAAAACTCATCACCAAGAATCTTTGCTAACCTTGTTTGAATATTATTTCAGAATTTTCTCTTTGAATATACTTTAAAAGAGTAATAGATAAATACCTAGAAATGAAAATAATTTTAGGAAATTATTTTACGACATTATTTTACATGCTTTATAAAACTTAAAAAGCATTACATTTGATTTATCTTGAATTCAACAAGTAAAAAGAAAGCAAAAGTGTACTTGAGGGAGTTAGTGAATATCATATAAATGTTTCTTCACCATTAATTAATACTTTACAAAGGACGTCTCTGTATTTAAGAAAAGAGATTTCCAAGATTGTTAAAATGTTAGAATCTTTGTTTTTCTTAAACTCATGTTTTGAACTCCTTGCTGTGAAGTCTGAAGTGATACATTATTATACATTCTTGTACCTCTTATCTCACCAATACTTTAGTCTTGCCTGTTAGTAACATAACTGGAATTTATCTTGAAATTGATTAACTAATATACCTTTGACTGATGCATTCTGTTATATTTTGCAACTTCAGTTTTCCCTTGTTTCAGTGACCATCTCTGATCACTTTTCCTGAAACGTGTGTTAGCAATTCTGTATTTAAAATATAATGATTGTCTTCATGCTGAGTCATCCCTCAGTTTGTCTGTTCTAGCTCTCAGTCTATCTGCTCTAGCAATCATTTTAATTATTTTAATTTATTTCCCTTTTGCTCCTGAAATCACTGAGATTACTTTATTTTCCACATCATTTGATTTTTGGAAGTGTCTTATTTTTTTTCCTATTTCTAGCATAGGTAATATATGATGCATGTTTTATTTTCAACATATTTCCTTAGTTCACAGCTTCTCTTGTCATTCCTATTTTATTATCTCTTTTTTTTCCTCGAGATCTATTTTTGTTAAATTTGCATTTCTGAAAACTTATCTAACATGAAGAAATTGCAAAAATTCTGTTTCTCTTGCTTGAGTTATCTTTCCTTCCAAATTGGTTCTTCATTTCTTTCTTTGATTAACATTTTATTTTAATTTATTATTTTTGCTATCCTCTGTAACTGCCATCTTGCTTGTGCTTAATCTAGCTTCTCTGATTCTAGAACATCTGTTAGTTCTGATAAGACTATAGGTAAATTCTCCTTGACACAGTTCCTGTTTGAGCTGTATCGTTTGTTGTCTCCCTTTTGAGCTGCAGGAGCAAGAGCTGGATGTTGCTTTCAAGACAGTGTTCTGGAGTGTGTAGGTTCGTGAGTGAGGAGAACAAGTGCTAGATTGTTGCTGAAGATCTGGTATCTGCTCTCTCTTCTAAGTTCCTATTATATGTTGCTCCACCAAGTGCTTTCTGAGTGTGTCCAACTTGGAACAGGTCCTAGAAGCTGCCAAGTCCTAGTTAACATTCATTTTACTAGTAAGATTCTCCCCTGACAGATAAGGTCTTGTAATTTTTAGGCAACTACTTTATTTACTTAGAAGTTTCTTTTAATTTTTTTATTTTCTTGGTCTGTTCCTACAAATTGAAGGTTATTCATTAGAATTCACAAAATTTTGTCAATTAAATTTTTCATTTAGCACTGTTTCTGGAAGTGGAAGTGAGAGTGTTGAAATATGGCATGGCCCAGTTTTATTATTTCTTCTTATGGCCAAAATTGTAAGCTTTTGTCGTAAGATTTCTTTCCTTCCTTGGTTTGTTATACATATTTAAAAAATTGTATATCATGTGTCAATCAAGGGAAATTCTGTAATCCTAATTTATTTTTGTAATCTTAATCCTACTTCTTTTAGTCCCATTTCTCCTTTATTAATTATTTTTTAATTTACCTTTTTAAAATTTGACACTGCTCTAATATAGACTGGAACCTGACCTATTTGAAATGCAATTTCTAAGTAGACTTCATAAGTCCTGAATCCAATGATTTATGATGATACAAGGACACTGCTTTTAGCCAAAACATGTAAACAACCTTGAACCTGGAACACTTATGAATTATTGGTGACACTTTTGTGACAACCTTATAATAATCTGTTACAGTGCCACCTGATAATGAGGGTACTGGCCTGTTGAGGTGTCCCTCAGAGGTTGGTTTTCCAGGAAGACAATTTTTATCATCACTATATGTTTCACAATATGCTAAGTGTTACTCCAACTCCAATGATTTTAAACACTGGCGAAGATAACTTTGGAAAGCAATTCTGGATTTTGATTAGACGCTTTTAGTGATTAGACTTCCAGAAATGTAGCAGAGTGTTACAGCAGAGAAGTCATCTTGTTGTGTTGTTTTTGTCAGATAGACCTGGATTTGAATCTTAGATCTATTAGCTTTGCAATCCTTTGTATATTATTTAATCTCTATTTTTAATATGACATAAACAATATAATATTTATAAGGATTAGGTGAAATTAATTGTATACAGTACCTAAGACATTGCAGGTGCCCAATAAATACTATCTTTCTCATGGTTTATTTGTTTATGACTCTTTAGGATTGATGATTGTCAATTCTATAATATTGTAGAGGAATTCAGGGTTTGGTTTTTTCTCTCTAAGCTGTTTTAGGCTGTTTTGTAATAGACATTCTGGAACAGATGAGAACAAACATTTTAGATTTGACCTATTCTTCTGTTTAATCACCTTGCAGTCACAGGCATTCTCAGGACCAATGTTGCCAATTGCTGTTTGATGTACTCTCCATATCAGCTCTTCCTCTTAAAGGAGTAGCAAAGAGTATAATAGTTAAGGATTCAGATTCTGGAATTAGATCTCTTGGGTTTCAACCTAGGTCCTAACCCTTTGTACTTTGATCAAATTACTTCTGCATTGTGTATCCCCAATTTTACATCTACACAATGCGGAGAGTAGTAGTTGTTAACTGATGTGGTTTTTAAGGGTACTGAATGAGTTAATCCATGTGAGGGGCTTAGAATAACGTGTGGCATAAAGACACATTTAATAAGTGTTATGATCTGTTACTAGAGGCATACTGATGTTAAGGCTTAGTTCAATGTTTTCTCTTAAGATTTCCTTGACTATCTCTATTTTTATAGGTACAATTAACTGCCCTCTCTTTTGTAGCACCATTTAACAGAACATCTACTGCTGTGATAACATAGTTCACATTTTACGACACTTTGAAAATCACCTACTTTTTCCTTCTATATAACTTCATATCCTAGAGAGCAAATATCACACATTCATTGGTAGATCCTCAGCATTTCACAGTCCAGTATTTAGTAGGTGCTTATTAAGAGCTGTGTAGTGGTTAAGAGTTAAACTGTGGCATCAGGCTGTGTTGGTTTAAGTACAGGTATGGTATCGTTCCCTACTGACCGTGTGATTATAGCCTAAATATTTAATCTGCCTGTGTCTCAGTCTCCCCTTTGCCAAATAAGAATAATTATGTATCTCCATCATAGGGTTGTTATAAAAATTGAAATTAATACATAGATATACAGTAATTAGAACAGGATGTGGCCTATGATTAGTGTTCAATAAATACTAGTTTTTGTAACAATGCTTTATTGTAAAATTGAATCTATAAAAAAGAAAAATAATAAGCAATGTCATGTTCTTACACACAAATACCAGAAGTTTCAAGTCCTAATATTTGTAGGACTATTAGTAGAGATTTGTCTAATAACAAGTAGTGATCCCATATTTAAAAGAAATTCTTTCCAAATCTTCTTTTTTTGCCTCTGAAAAGAAGTAATTTTATATTGTTTAAAAATTATATGAATAAAAAAAATTGGATACATGTCTTGGTACATTTTCTTCTATGTATTCTTCGAGCACCATAAAAACATTAAGGCTTTAGTCTGAAGTCTCTGCTAGCATTAGGTTCTCCTGATATCAAAACTTAAACATTTTCCTAGAGACATTAGTTTCTTCCATTGCATTCTTTACTGACTTCACAGATTGGGCCTTATCCAATGAAGAGACCCACTGGCTGTTTCAGTTTGTTGAGCTTTAATTTCATGGTCTACTAGGAAGATGATTCTTTGATGTTATTTCTAGTAGCCAGTGGAACAGGGTGAAGCAGGGTGAACAGAGCAATAGAGGAGATTTATGTTGACTTGTAATTTCTAGTAGCTGGCAGTTTGTGGCAAACACTAATAGATAATTCCCTAGTGGAACAACTTTAATCAAAAAAATAAGTAGTCTGATTTTGTTTTCCTTTTTGTCCCTCTTCAATATGTATTATTTCTCCTAGTATCAATGAATCAGAATTGAGAATATTGCAAGTTTCAAAATCTAGTAATTTCATATTGCAAATTCCTCCCTCCTTCCTTCCTTCCCTTCCTTCCTTCTCACCTTTCTCTCTCTCTCTTTGTCTGTTTTTAACTGAATGAACCTATAAAGGTGAGTCGTCTTCAGGACATGTGGATAATACCATATATTTCACTTTCCTCAGCACTTAGCACAATATCTGACATAGAATAGATACACTTAGTAAATGCTTATCAGTTGAATGTATACACTTTTTCTATACGAGTATACATTCTATTTACTTTTTATTGAACATTTGCCACGTTCCAAGCCAAGTGGTAAGCAATTTCTCTCATATACCCATTCAGTCCTCATTATAATCCTCCCATAAATTGATTGTATTAGCTTCTTATAAAAAATAGAAAAATAGACCATATGGTTTAAAATAATGTCCTTTAGGACACAAGTCATAAATGAAAGTAGTTATAGAAGCCATGCATTTTTTCATTCTTTCTAGAACAGAAAACAAATTCCAGTATGTGTAGAAAAGGTAGGCTCAGTTACAGGACTTAATTACACAAGTGAATATACAGGAACTGTGAAACATGTAATATACCAAAGTGGTAGAAATCAGCAATGTATGTATATGTAGGACTGCATGTATACTCACATTTAGGGGAGTGGGTTTTTGTAAGTAAAAATCTAAAGCTGAACCAGAGGGAGGGATTACTTGTCAAATAATGAATGATGATGGATTTAAAGAAAGAAGCTTAATCAAGATGCTAAAGTCTAGGCTGAATAGTTCATGTTTTACGAGAAAAAAATAGCTCCAGGATGGATTTTTCAGTAATGCATAATTTACCAGAGGAATGGTTCCTATGCACAGTAGTCTTCTAGGTGACACTTTTTCATTCAGCTACTGCTTGACCTTGGTTTGCTTCTGGTTCATTGCAGTTGTGCTGTTTCTAGTTCATAGCACTGTGCTGACTTAATGTAGAGGTCTTCCTTCTCTTGCAAATCATTATTTTAAGTATTTAGCAAGCTTTTACATATGTTTGGCTGATATCTACTTGAGTTTGCATTTCCAGAGCATAGACATGAGCAATCAGCAGTCCCTAAACGACTGTCTCAGGAACTTGCTATGCACACAGCTCAGTGAGCTGGAAGAATTTTCTGGAGGACTAGAAGCATATTGTAAGACCAGCTTTCGGGATTCTTGTGATTTCTCATGCGTTCCTGAGTAAAACAGATTGTATAAAGTTTTCACAAAATACAACCTTGCTACATTCTTTGGGGAGGTTACAACCTACTATAATTACAGTTAGCAAACCATACATCATGCCTCAAATCTAATAAACCTAGGACTTAAAATTAAAGTTCAAGCGTTGTCTCGCCAAAACTAATTGTCATCAGAAGAGGAATTTTGAGGCCACAGATCACCTGTTTACCTAAGAAATCTGACCAAGCAAAATCCCTTTATATTTTACTTTCTCTTGTTATTGTTTAACCAAAGTCCAGATGAAGCCCTAGGATACTATTGTAGCTTTCCACAATTTAGGCTTTCTGGTCCCATGATTTACCAGGTTCCCAGTAATGCTGTATGTAGTTTTCCCTAAGTTCTATTCTGTTTTTTGCTTTAATATTGATGCTCATGTTATCCTGTCTTCTGGAAATATTCTTTCTTCTCCTTATTCTCTCAGATTCAACTCAGTTTGTCATCTTCTTCTGGACACTTTGATATCCATAAAGATTTGGTATGTCCTCTCCTAACCCAGTAGTTGGTTCTCACTGCTATAATTGTAATGGTCAGATGCTATAACTACTATTTGTGTGTTTTTCTCTTTTACTAGGTCTGAGTCTATATCTTACTCATATTTTTAACACTCAGTACCTAAAGCAATTCTATTTTTGGGCACAGTCTAGGGGCTCATTAGTTGCTTTGTTGAGTGATTAACTTGAGGCAGTCCTCAGTGCAAAAGGAATGCCAACATAAATATTCAAGGAAACATTTCTCGGAGATTTACTGAAGAAAGGAAGCTTTCTGCTCCATCTTAACCAACAGATCCCAAAGATTCATTAGGGAGACAGCAGAGTATGATGTGTATACAGCAGAGCAAGGTCTTTGCAATTTGTGAGTTCCTAAAGAATACTATGGACAAAAGAGGCATAGATAAGGGACAACTACCCAAAGAATTGGTCAAGACACCAGCATTTAGTCTGGTAAGTAAGATCTAAATTTTAAGGACGCTGATACAACATTTGTGCATGACAATTGTGAAATTCAGATTCTTGAAAAAACTCAAGTTAAAAAAACCTAGCAGCAGTTGGCTGAGGGACATGGATGCCGAGGCAGCATATGGATGAAAGGTGTATTCAATGCATTTTTGTGGACAGATATTTATGAAGGATCAGATTCTATTGGTTAAAAACTGTGGCAGTTCTTCAGCCCAAATCTGACAGAGTCAGGGAAGGTAGAATATTCTAGACTAGGAAGGGAGAATAACTGATTAAAACCAAAATGCACTGCAGGAATCTATACCGAGAACTCTAGGAAAATATGAATCCCAAATGCAGTCTTAAATACAAGTGTGCTAAGGCTGTGACATAGTTTGGATCTGTGCCTCCACCCAAATCTCATATTGAATTGTAATCCTCAGTGTTGGAGATGGGGCCCGATGGAAGGTGATTGGATCATGGGGGTGAATTTCTCATGAATGGTTTAGAGCCACCCTCTTGGTGTCATTCTCCTGATAGTGAGTGACTTCTCATGAGATCTAGCTGTTTGAAAGTGTGACACCTCACCCTCTCTCTCTCTTGCTCTTCTTTTCCCATGTGTACTGTGTGTTCCTGTGTTGCCTTATGCTGTAAATAAAATCTCCCTTAGGCCATGCCAAAAGCAGATGCCACCAAGCCTCCAGTATAGCCTGTAGAACCATGAGCCAAGTAAACTTCATTTCTTACAATTTCTTATAGCAATGCCTGATTGGACTAATACAGGCTTTTATGAGAAGGGAATCTAGATCCCAGAAAATATTCTCAGGTGGTAGTTTTCTGGGGACCTGTCCAATATCATTACTGGACATGTAGAAGTGAGTAGGACTCTGGATAATGCAGGCAATAAACAAGGAGAAAGACTTGAAGGGATACAACTGGAGGGGTAAATTCAATATGTGCTAGAGACTGTGGAGACTGATGAGGATCTGCTACCGTTGCTGTGTTGTCTGAAATGCGGGGATAATTTGTTTTCCTCCACCTTGAATTTCTAAAAGGAATGATGAAAAACCCCGGTTAGCTGCAGAGCCAGGTAATGAGAGAAGCTTCCAGCAAAACAACTTGACATGCAAATTATTTGAGAAGACACTGTGATATAGAAGATCTTTTGTGTTAAATGTGGGAAGAGCCACAACTCTTAAGCTTGATGCTAACTATAATCAGACATATAATTATTGATTTATTAAAGGTCTGTTGAAAAATAGGAACTCAATTAGCCAGGCATGATTGTAAATGTCTGTAGTCCCAGCTACTCAGGAGGCTGAGGCAGGAGAATCACTTGAAGCTGGGAGGCAGAGGTTGCAGTGAGCCAAGATTACGCCACTGCACTCCAGCCTGGGCGACAGAGTAAGTCTTTATCTCAACAACAACAACAACAAAAAAAAAAAAAAAAAAAGAAAAAAAATGGGAACTCCTCACTCAATGGCACTCCATTTGTATTGCTCTAGTTTCAACTTCATCCTTACTTGCCTCAATAAGTAATGGACATCATTTCTTTAGTCTGTCTTCCCATTCTAATTCATGCTCCAAATTTTTTTTCACACCTTTTAGGAATCTTATTCTACTTTCTAAAATCTGATGACAACAGAATGATTTCTATTTTTTAAAAAACATTACTTGTTAATTAAAATAATACATTGAGTAAATAAATACTGCTACTTATCACCTTGCCACCACTTCCCTACTTCCTAAGACTAGTGGTTTTAATGTATTCCTTCTATGGAAAATGGAAAGGTCATAAACTAGAGAGAATCTTGGGTAAAATCTTAATTGATTATTGATAGTCTATACTTTGATACGCTGTTAGAAATTCTCCCTATATAGCAAAATTCACAGGAAAAAAAAACACACATCGAAAGTGCTAAAAAGGGAGTTTAGTCTGGGTTTTAAAAAGCATTTTTTAAAAGCTCTTCCTTCTCCATGGGAAGCACTGAGGCCCAGATTTGTTTGTTAATTGAGTTCTCCTGGACTGAGCAGCTAGTCAGAAGTAAAGGCAGATGAGACAGGAGGCTCCTGTCTCCAAGTTCTCTAACCACAGAGATAGGCAGGATCCCTTTATATGGGTCTTACATATTTGAACTAATAGCGTGAAAGAAATTCCATTCTGCTAAATGAAAGAGTTTGTTTCTTTTGTGTAACTGTTATACTTCCTTTACTGCTCTAAGAATCAGTTGTAGAAAATATATCATTCCCAAGAGCAGAACTATAAAAGATAAAATACAGTGAAAAGCTATCTTTTCTAGGTTACCTGAACAGCACATGTGCATTATTTAAGTAGACTTGATCTTTAGGGCTAAAACCTGGATTTTATAACATTTTTGGATTTTATGTGCCTCACTCAGCCATAAAGAATACAATATATATTCTGAGATGCATTTCTGTTTCTGTTTTTAGGGCCTTCAGGAAATTGTGGATATGTTTGTTAATTTAGAAATAATATTAGTGCTTTCTGTTGGGGGGAAATAGGAGAGGGACAGCAGGGGGTGGGGAGTTGGGGAGAGATAGCACGGGGAGAAATGCCAGATATAGGTGATGAGGAGGAAGGCAGCAAATCACACTGCCATGTGTGTACCTATGCAACAATCTTGCATGTTCTTCACATGTACCCCAAAACCTAAAATGCAATAAAAATAAATAAATAAATGAATAATAAAGAAATAATGTTAGTGCTTTTGAGGATAGTTTTAAAGGTCATTAGAAATGTTTGTTGTACCGTTAAATCACTTATATGGGGAAAACAAACAAACAAACAGTGCCCAAATAATCACATCATGCTATAATAAGAAAAAAAAACCTAATTGCTGAATTATTTTAATGCTTATATTATTGTCAACTCAAAAGCAATCTATCTTCTTATTGTTATATCAGTCTATATATGTTCTTAAATGGTTTCATCATATGTTGGGTAAAATGAGCATCACCTAGGCTGTCAGATTGCCTTACTTGTTAAGCTTTATTAAATTTTGCAATACTTCGCATGTTTTATTTTGTGCCTTAGGCTCATGGAAAACAGAGCAGTGTGGGATTTGGAACTTTTATTGATAGCATACAACTGGGATATCTACGGGCTTCACATATAATTACACAAAAATATGTTACCGTTCCTTGATTATGAAGCAATGTGTGATAAGAATAAAAGTTAACTGAAAAAATTTGTTTCTGCAGTTTGATGAATGGAGAATTCATTTAAGATCCATTGTCTACTTAATAAAAATCCCCATGAAGCATGTGCAGTGCTCAGTTCCGCATCATCTTATTGTTTCTCCAAAACCCCTCAAACTTGGTCTCTGAGTCCCTCAAGCTACTCTTCACTTCTATAAGTAAATGAAGGTTATTGTCTTACTCCAAATATGAGTCATTTGGGGGATATGTATAAGTATTTTCCATGGGGTTTATTTAACTAAAATGTCATTTCTCCCTCAAAGATTGTGTTAAATTTTAACATTATAGAACAATAATAAACTATTCAGAAGTGAGTATTACTCTATGTTTCTTGTTTCTTATAAGTATATTAATATTGTAATACACTGGATTCCCATGGGAATTGCCTTATCATATAAAGGTACTGCTTGTCCTATGAAAGTACATGTTTAAAAATTCAGTTTGACATACGTAGATGTGACTATTTTAGTTATTTCTTCATTATATTCCAGTTTCGCTGCCTATTTTTGTGTCTGAAACAGTTTCTTATTGTTTCTATTGATTGTCTTACTATGAAGACCTAAAATAAAAATAATAGAGATTTTTATGGTAATGGAAAAAATTACTAATCTTTATAGGAATGAGAAGAACAGAAATTAAAGTCTGTGGTATTCATCCTAAAGTCAATTATACAGCAAAACAACAAATTTGATAGCACATTTGACCAGATTATTTTGAAGGCTTTAACAATTTAAATATTGTTAGGTATTTCCCTGTGTCTATCAGCATACTCATGGTTCATAGGTTTTACAGATTTACCCCTGCTGTTTCTGGAATTAACCGTCTACTTCAAAATGGACTTTTAACCCTTACCAAATTGTTTTACAAAAAAACATGAGAACAGTAAAACCAGTAGCTGCATTACAAAGCTAATTTTTCTTCTTGAAGAGAATGGAAAATATCTATAAGAAGTTATATCAACCATGTCTTGGTTTTAAAAATTATGGGATATAGAAGAAGTAGATTTACTGTCACCCCTCCTAAATTAATGATCATGCTATTATGCCTCATGTCCCTCACTTCTTGCTTGGCCTCCAGGAGTTGGAGTTGGAAGCAACTCCAAACCCTCTATCTAGCTTCCCCCCATGTGCCAACCAAAGATATTTTAAATACATTATTTTTGTTAATATAATAGTGATGTATTAAGTAATAGTAATAATCATAATTTATTGAGCAATCATAATGTGTCAGGCATTGTACCAGTCCCAGTCTTATGTATTATTTAATAATCATAAACATTCTGTGAGATGGCTGAATTCTTTTCATTTCTTAAATGAGGAAACTTAGGTTCAGAAAAGTAAAGCAACTGACCCAAGAATGTAAGATAGTGAGCTCCAGACCTGGGATTTGAATTCAGAATTGTGTATTTCCAAGTTTATTTTCTCTCAATTAGTGATAAATGAAGTTTATAAGTATGAATTGCTTTGTAAAACAACAATACAATGACAGTTTCATTTCAAAAAAATGGAAGCAAAAGCCACATAATGACTTCAAAGCAGCTACAGAATAGAGGTTGGAAATTTTGCAAAATAGTTTCTCATGAGGTTTGAAACCACAAAGGAGTTCATTTAGAAATGGTCTTATGATACTTAAACATGGGGAAAGACAAATAAAATAGATTAATAAAACCAGGGAGGGGTGTCTTTAAGGTGGCAATTTTTAATCAAACTTACATGGCTTATATACCCATGAGAAATATCATGAATTCTACAATTACAAATTACTGGCTTCTCCCTCATCCTGGATAACAATCAGCTATCAATATACAGTCCCTGACCTTTTTCTTTCTTCTGAGTAGGAAGTAGTTATCCAGGTACCTTCAGTTAAGAGCTGTGAGTTCCTGCCTAGTTACCCATGCAAAGGGATCTCCTCCCAGACACAGATTAGTAAATGAGGGCTACTTATTTTAAAGTATACATTAAGTTATACATAAAGGTAACTTAGAATTATCACAACAATTAATGATCGTGAATTAATGATAATTTGGATAATTATAATAAGATGATTTATTTAGTATCTACTGTGTACTAGTTATTGTATAAGATGTATTTGATCAATATGAATTAACATGTATTATTTATTGAGTATCTGAATTAAGCAAATTAAAGACGTATTATCTAATTATTGGTAAAGTTGTAATCAGGGGTACTCACTGGGGTTATTCTGCTCCCTCAATAGTAATATAGGGATGTGTGAGTGACTTTTGCTCGTCACACAGGTTGTAAGGGGTTGTAGAGGCAGAAAAAGGGTGATCCCTTTCCTCCCCATCATAAAGATCACAGTTGATACCACTGTAATAAAGACAGGTTGACAAGATAAAAGCATCATACATGTATTCAATCATAGTTCTAGGTGACATTGGCGCTTCACAATGAAAACCTAAAGACTCAAAAGGAACAACCTATTTTTATAGGTTGAGAAGAAAAGAAAAGAATATATCAGAACCTCTAAGTTTATTATGCCAAGGCGGAAGTTAATCCCTGGAGACTGAATCATGTAGCATGTCTTCAATTCTGCTTCTTAGATTGCAGCTTAAGTCTCTTCTTAAATGTTATTTTTTTGGCAAATGATGAAGAGAGAACAGAGACCATACCTCCCCCATTCTAATCACTGATCTTTGTTATAGATTAACTTCCTCCTTTATTGTCCTGAACCTAACTCAGAGCAGATGATGGTCCAAAAGATCCCATGACTGTTCCATCTTCAGACTGTTCCATTCTGCAGAATGCTGAATATACCTTTCCTGGATGAAAAAGACCACCTTGACTAATCAGATCATTGTAACTATAGATTAAGCCTTACATAGAAAGAGGCTGAAATTCTGTTAAACTCCTTCAGCATTGTCTACATAAGGTGTCTCAAACTTCTACACTTTGAAACACTGACTGTTTTTGGAGTCTATGTTTCTGAGGTGGGCCATCCTCAATTTTGTTCTTGAATAAGCTCGCTTTGGACTAGTTTTTGTCCCTTTGGTGATTTTAGGGTGGCTATGCTTAAGTTTGATGAAGTATGGACAGCCTGTAGAAATATGATTGAACCACAGTCTACTGCTAATAGACTGAATAGAAATCCAGCAAGCCCTGCCTATTCAGCTCCTCCTTGGCCTCTCTATGCAGCATTCCTTCCATCCAGTATGAGGGAAGACTGTCTCTGGAATGGGCTCTTATGACTTGCTCTCAGACAGTGTAGATCAGAGAATTTATGGCCAGTTTTTTTCACAGAAAGTTGGGGAAAAGTTAGAGTAAAAATTTTAGGTTTCATAGCTAGCTTTAAGAAAATGAGGTTCTGGTTTCTGTGATCTGCCTTGGGGAAGTGGGATTCTAGCCTCCATGGCTAGAATCAGGGAAGAATTAGAAGTACACGACATCGGGGCAGGAAAAGATTAGAGAAAAACTTATACTTCAGGGTATGCTTCTGAGGTCTTCATTTTGAGGTATCATTTTCAAAGGCTAAACAAGATACAACTGGAATTTGGTCATATTAGTGTTGGTAATATAAGTTTGACAAGAAAGCTAGACTTACTGTGATTCTTGTGACAATTCCATTCAGCAACGAACTTCCTGTGATGTACTATGTTTTAAAAGTCCCTCAGAGATACATGAAGATGAAAAACTCATTTGTCATCTAAGCCTAAAATCTAACTCTATTTTATAATTAGGCACACATTTTTTTTGGCATGGTCTCAGTATACACTAAACTTTCAAGATTGCAATCTCCATACAAATTGAAGGAAAATCATGTTTTTTGAGAGAGATGGGGTTATGCTGAGAATTTTCATTAATAGTGAAGCCACTTGTGGCATTAAATGGTCATTAAGACAAAGCTATATCATTCTGTGTTTGAAGGTATCGTGTACTGTGATTCTATATGTAGGCATCAAAATCTGACTATTTAATCATTTCTTTTAGGGTAGTCAAGCTTAGTCATTTATACAGTGAAATGCATATTGTTT
The DNA here is from genome assembly GCF_009761245.1 of Sapajus apella. NCBI lineage: Eukaryota > Metazoa > Chordata > Mammalia > Primates > Cebidae > Sapajus > Sapajus apella. The sequence goes on along the minus strand of NW_022436956.1, from coordinate 30,404,968 downwards.
TATTCTAAAAGTTTTTATTTTATGTCTCCTTTAGGTTACAGTAAGTACATAATATTAATTTTAAAATCACTAAGTGGGTAGTTAGATTATGTTATCTACTGATTTCAGGACAGTAAAAAGAGATTATATGAAATATTTTATATGATAAATGTTATATATACATATGCATACTTAGCATACCTAAAATGTATATATATATAGCTATTTGGTATTACTATATATTACATATGTATTCTATATGTTCTTTTTCTCCTTTTCTCTCTCTGTTCTACAGAAAAAAAAATATCATTAGCATTTAGTATCCTTGCTCAAATCTCTATCAACACACTTTAACTCTGAAAGCTCTCATTAGATCATTATAAATAGATACATTGCATAACATTTTGCAGTTATTTTGCTACTCAGGTAATTACTAACATTTGGACTCCCTGGCCTGGTACTTTTTTCTTGAAATTTAGATATATGACTGGTGGGAAGGGACTTTATCCTCCTGACAAAGGAACAGAACGTCCCCTTCCCTGATCCCCATTCTCAGCCAGGAAAATTACTTTTTCATGATTCAAAATCAACTCAGCTTATCAAAAGAAAATGATATTCTAGCCCCAGCAAGACAGAGATACTTGGAAGTCATTAACTGGAGGTGGGAGAAATGTACATATTAGTGGGAGAGGGGAGGTACTACAATTCTACTTTATGACTTATTTATTGCCACTTAATGTGAAGAGAATACACATAAAATAACTTTTCAGAAGTAACACTAATTACAAAAGTAATAAAACAAAATTATACCAATCCTTTATTGAGCCTAGGTGTCGACTGTATGCTAACCCCTGTAGAAGTATTAACTCAATTAAGGCTTAAAATGGTCAATATATGAATCAGTGTTACTGCTCTCATTCTACAAATTAAAAACTGTGTCTGAGATTGTTTGGTTTATAAACTGCAAGACTGATACTTCAACCCAGGTCAGTCTGACCCTGAAATTCGGGCTTCTAACAATTATTGTGAAATACAGATTTTGTTTTCTCTATAGTTAAAAACATTCAAATTCATAATTTTGTTAATATCACTTATGAATGAATGCATTGTGCCAGTTACCAGGTTTGGGAAATAGATAATTAATTAACCTCTTATTGATGTCTCATAGTGATTTTACAGGTATATTCCCATGCACATATTTAAATGAACAAAGTTTCAAATGACTCAGAAAAATACACTGATAATATAGTACTTCAAAAACCCAATACACTGACAAACAAAATTTTTTAAAAATAGAAGGTTTGATTGTAAAAGCATAAAGAAATTGAACTCAGCTTCAAAGGGATGCTGCAAAGGACTTTAAGAGTACCGCCAAGATTTTATTAGACCACAGCGATCTACTTTGGAAGTCTTTGAAGTTAAATACCCCCAAGAAACTTTAAAGTATGCAGCTTTGAACCTAGAATAAAACTGCTTGGGGCCTCTAATAATCTACTTATACAGATTTTTGAACTGCAAAAGAAAATCATATTTGGACCTGGTATGTATACATTGCTCAGAATACCACAAGGAATTGAGAAATTATTAAAACTTCAAATTATTTTCTCCATAAGCAAGCTATTCTTGATCAGATAAAACATTGCTATGTTCTTTGAAAATGGGGACATGTGTCAGAAAAACAGGAACTTAAACCTTGACACCACAGCTTATTGGCTGTTTGGCCTCAGACAAAGTACTTAACCTCTAAGAGTCTAGAAGTTTTGATTTTTAAACCAGGGTACCAGTTCCTGTTTTCCAGTGTGGATAATAAAATGTATGCTAAGTACTTGACATAGACATAGATACACACTATGGCTTCAATAAGTCTCACTATCAAGTATATTTTTTCAAATTCAAAATTCAGCTATAAAATCAGAATTTTAGCTATGCATGAGAGTCAGAAGAAACTCACAAGTATCATCCTTCCTGATTTATTCTTATTTTTTTCTTAAGATTTTTTTTTTCATTCTAACAATGCATTATAGAAAGTCATTTGTTCCAGTGCTTTTATTCCATTCTTTTATTTGGGAAATTAGCTCATGTATATTTTTAAATACAAAATATATATTTATGAGTTATTGTTATACAAAGTTTCAACATTTGGAAAATATAAAAAAGTAGAAAACATTCTGTCTTTTACCCCCAAATACTACTTTTAAACATTTTTGTGTGTGTCTTTTCATTCATTTTTTTTCATATATTTGCACATGGTTAATTAAATAACTATTTGATTAGCCATATAACAGACATTAGTCTAGGCATAATCATTCATCTTCTTGTATTTTTACTTTCTATTTGTAGAGTAGAATTCAAAGCTTATCCTTGAATTGACATAGCTACTAACATTGCAGGGCATAGTGGTGGCACTTTCCTTGCAGATTCATACAGTTCCTTTGGTTTCCTTGCTTCCTCCATCTAAATGGGACTAACTTCCTTTGACTTTCTTTGAGTGGCGATTCTGTGCCACGTCCGGGTTTCTGTTGACCTGAGACTCCTAAATGTGTGTCTTTTACCAGGTTAGCCACCTCCTTCTGCTAATCAGCTTGGATATCAGCAACAATAATGGCTTTATTTAACTAAGGCCTGATTCAACCTCCTTAAAACTGTAACCAAATCAGAGGCTCAGTCACTCACCACTTACAGAGTCAATTAACAAGATCAAGGTCTGATATAAAGAAAGTGACTTTTTATTCCAAAGCTTGCTAGGGGAAAAAGTACGGGCTTCCTGCCTTAAATATATCACTTCCATTTTGGGGTAGAAAGCAGGGCATTTAAAAGGGGGATGGCAATGACTGGCCTTCAGGGGAGGAAGCAAGCAAGTGGAGGTCTATGTGACTCACTTTAGCACCTTATTTATGGGGGGTGGGAGGGGTCAAGCTGGCACCATCAAGGGCAGAACGAGATTGTACAATGGCTGTTGTCTGGAGATTACTCTCCAGGTAGGGGAGAATTTTCTAGGAATCACACTTTAGGTTGTAAATTGACTGTTTTCTCTGGAAGCAGTCTCCTGGTGAGAGAGGTTTCTGGCTCTGGGGCTGCCAAATACATAGATAAACTTGCCCTGTAGGGAGTGTCTGGTAAAGGAAAGATAGAGGTTATAATTATGTTTCTAAAGGGCTAAGTAAGAAGTTGGGAACAGGGGAAAAGAGGAAAGAAAAAAGAAGAAAAAAATGAAAACAACTCATTCTCTTTCTCTTAAAAAAGGGAGAGTACGGCTGGGCATGGTGTCTCACTCCTGTAATCCCAGCACTTTGAGAGGCCAAGGCAGGTGGATCACCTGAGGTCAGGAGTTCAAGTCCAGCCTGGGCAACATGGTGAAACCCTGTCTCTACTAAAAAATACAAAAAAAAATTAGCTAGGCATGGTAGTGGGCTCCTGAAATCCCAGCTACTTCAGGATGCTGAGGCAGGAGAATTGCTTGAACCTGAGAGGTAGAGGTTGCAGTGAGCCAGGATCATGCCATTGCACTCCAGCCTAGGCGACAAGAGCAAAACTCTGTCCCATAAATAAAGGAATAAATAAATAAATAAATAAATAAACAAAAAGTGGTAGTACTCGGTTACAAAACTACTGCAAAACCTACCAAATCACTGATATTCTTGTATATTTGGAAATTTTACACTTGCTTTCTTGGCATATTGATTATTTAACTGTCTTTTATTATAAAATATGCAAATAATTTTACTCCATCAAAATCTGTATAACCAAATTGAGTTTGTCTCCAAACAAGGTTGTTACCTGAGCATTGAGCTGTACCTTAGGGAAGCTTTTATTCTAATGAAGCCAGCAATTCCTCTCTTCAGAGCCAAATAAAATCTTCCTTCTGGAATTATATTGTAGACCACTAGTCTCCTTGTATCAAAATCAAGGCACTTTATAGGAAATGAAAAGGAACAGCTGTGAGATCATAAATGCCAACTTTAATTAAAAAACTTTTCATTGTCTAGCACTCCATATACATGATTGTGGAATCTGTGCAAATTGAGAGGTTTCCTAATTACTTTGCTCAGTAATGTCAGGGCAGGATTAGTTTCTACCTGAAAGTGTAGGCACAAACCCAATTACTGTTGTTCTGCCAATGAAGATTATTAACCTGCTGTATGATAGTTCTACAAGCTAAGTGTTTGGTTCACAAATCGGATTTCCAAATAGATTTCATAGATATATTCCTGTTTACTGAAAGCATAGTATATTTGGGAAATCCCTGTCACAACAAACTGAGTTGGATGATAACTTGATAAGCAGGGCTGAATTATATGACTCCCCAGTATTCAGAGTTCAAGGAATACCAGTGTCTGGTGGGACCATAGATACCATTTATTCCCACTGTGGTCTCACAAGGAAAGTTTGTTACTGAAAGGGATCCGATCCAGACGCCAAGGGAGGGTTCTTGGGTCTCACACAAGAAAGAATTCGAGGCAAATCCATACGGTAAAGTGAAAGCAAGTTTATTAAGAAAGTAAAAAATTAAAAGAATAGTTATTCCATAGGCAGAGCGGTAACATGGGCTGCTCAGCTGCTTATACTTACCATTACTTCTTGATTATATGCTAAACAAAAGGTGAATTATTTCTATGTTTTCTGGGAAAGGAGTGGGAAATTCCTGGAACTAAAAGTTCCTCTTCTTTTTAGACCATATAGGGTAACTTCCTGACATTGCCATGGCATCAGCAAGCTGCCATGGCACTGTTAGGAGTGTATTTTAGCATGCTAGTACATTATAATTAGTGTATAATGAACAGTGAAGACAACCAGAAGTCACTCTCATTGCCATCTTGGTTTTGGTGGTTTTTGACCAGCTTCTTTACTGCAACCTATTTTTTAAATAAGGGCGTTGTCACCTTTAATTTCTGCCCAACTCCTATATCATCCTGTGACTAAGAATGCCTTAACCTCCTGGGAATATAGCCCAGTACGTCTCAGCCTTATTTTACCCAGCCCCTATTTAAGATGGACTCTGGTTCAAAAGCCTCTGACAAGTTGACACATTCGTAATCACAGATTTAGGAAATGGTAAATCCAGGTCCTGAATTCAGGTCCCCTAATGATACTGGGTCCCAGGTCTAGTGGATATCCTTCCAATGCCATTTTCTTTGCTTGTATGTCTTCAGTGTAAAGATTCTGAGAGGTATGTTTGCTTATATACTGAAGATGGCCTTAAGACAAGTAAGCCAGGAAAATATGTTCAACACCATTCAATATAAGAATTTTTTAGAAAAGTAGAGTAATAGTTTGTATATGTGATTTTTATTAATGAGATACCATGACATAATAAAAAATTAAAAGGTGATAAGATTTAGTATTCTTAAAGAATTCAAAAGTTGCTTCAAAATACCAATATTAAAATATTCTGCTTTAGTTATCATAAAATTGTGCAATAATCTTTGAAACAACCTTGTTAGAGAGGTAATCAGAAAATGTGATCACTTTGATGTTTCAGTAACTCAATACTACCCACATTATTGTAAATTCTGCTTGTTAAGTGGATAGCATTTATAGACATTAATTTTATTTGATAGTAATAGAGTCGCTTTTTGATATTAAGCATTATGCTTTTATTTATAGAGTAAAAGGGACAAACATATGTTTTATGTTGTCTTTAAAGTTGGAGCTTCATAAAGTATAATTGTAAACTCATACAGTGTTTTTGTTGAAATCTGTATCTAATTGAAACTATCAGGTCACAAGATCAATCTTAGTTTGTAAGTATTCTTGATTAGTTTCCGTGGACTTTGTTAGATTTGCCAGTTTGTAATCCTTTGTGTTGATCTCTCCCTTTTTGTTATCATGGTATTAATTAATGTAGCCCTCTTTAGAAAGTTCTGAAAAACTGCATATCAAAGAACTTAGATGGATAAAAGCAGAAAGGAGTCAGAAGGTATTGCCTGCATGCAATTTCTTGACTTTCTGTGACTATTACCCAGCCTTAGACTCCTGAGGGTTATTGCCCTTGGGATAGAAAGCCAAATATCCAAGCATTATTCAAAAAGAAAGAGTTTATTCCATAAGCATTTTTTTTTTTTTTTTATTTAACACTGTGACCCAGAGTCCATGATCTATAATGTCACCAGTAAAGGGCAGAGGCTAAGAAATTGAGGCCAAGAGGGAGAGTTTGAATACCAATTATATTTTATATTTACCATTTGACCAGCACACAATATTTAACACTTTTAACCTGTAATAATAATTATGCCAATTTCATGGAGCTTTTATGAAAATTAAATGTATTCATTCATGCAAAATGCCAAGCACATACGTGGAATCTAGTAAGTGGGCAGTCACAGTAAGAAATAATAATCATATTTAGGGTACTCTTTATCCTTAACCATTGAATCCCAAAATGCTCATAGAGTAAAATTGCCCTCTGCTCTTGGAAAAAGTTCTAGTTATGTCTCCTAAACTGAGTGCCCAGACTGAAAATAAAAGAGGGAGGGGTTGAGAGGAATAAGCTGAAAAGAGAGATTTATCACTCTCTTTTGTAGTAGGACTACCAGCTTGAGTCTTGATATTTATAGATATCTCTTCATCCTATCTGTGCAAGTTATATTTCTCTAGGGAATACTGCTGTGGGTGAGGAGCTTAAAAATATATTGAAGTGACCTTTCTACTAAAGAAAATGGGGAAAAACACAACAAATAAAGTCCATTTGTCAATAGGACCACAATGCAACTAACTCACTGAACCTCTCAGTCAAATGGAAAACTACAATTCATAAAACTTTAAAGGCTTTTGAAGAATTAGAAAGCTAAATTCTAAAGTCTTAGTCCTAAGAAAAACAGATGATTGAGATGTATTATAACATACTTTTATAAAATATATTCTTATAGTCTCAAGAACATGGAGTTATACACACTTTACAAAGTTTGGTTTAGGCAAACATATAAACTGGATTCAGCAGAATCAAGATTTTGCTGAATATCATTTGTTATATCATAAGGTTTATCAGGAGAAAAACCTCTAGATTTGTAAAATGTTCTAACATTTATTGAGTACATAACAGGCACTGTTGGATACCTGAATACAAAAATATATTAAAAAAATCTCTTGACCAATTTACCTTCTAGTGGGAGCAACACATAGCATGCTTTTATAGCATTTTACACAAGCTTAATTTAGGACATTTGCCACAAAATATTGTCAGAAAATATTTGTGTGTCTGTTGCACACACTGAACATTGATTTTCTTAAGGCATAGTGTTTACCAGAACCTGGAACAAGAAACCCTTTCTGAAACACTGAGATACCTTTAAGGAATCATTTTTTTCCCAATTTCAACCTATGTGGATTGGGTGGGTTGAATCCCATCTTCAGCTTCATAGAATGTCTATAACTGATTAGGTTTTAAAGTATGAATCTGGTAGGGGTTACAAACATTCAGACCATATTAGAGGCACCACTTTATTTACTACAGTCTTGCTTTTGTGCTTTATTAATTTTTAATTTTTCTGTAAGAGATAGATTAGGTCGGGACCCATAATCTAGGGAAGCCAGCACTCACTGACTTGTAGGTACCTTTGCCTGTTTCTGCAAGAGATGTATGCACAGATAACAGACTTAGAAGTGATCAATTTTAATTTCAAAATGAGTTATTAATACTACACAAATTAGGGCATTTGAAAAATGAAGGGGGGCACATTTACTAATTATTATGGGTGTTTACCTTTTACTTTATGTTTTGATTCCAAACATGAAGGCATCCAATTAAACTTGTCATTTGTTTATAAATAGGTTTCCCAGGTCTTCTCTCCTGACTTCATCTCACCTTATGTGGGAAACTGGGGCTCTTTAAACTTCAGAGTCTCTCACCTGCCTTATAATGGTAATTCTAATAATTCACTTGTCTAGGTCACAGAGTTTTGTTTTGCTTTGCTTTGTTTTTTAACAAAATACAATGAGATTATTCATATTAAATGCTATTATAAAATATATTTAAATGTTGTACCTTCCTTTTACAGGACTTAACTTACAATTACTTTTTTTTTTTTTTTTTAACACCCTGGAGTATCATTAGATAATGGATCTCTGACTTCTTTCACAGAAAACAAGAAAGTAATACTGAGGTTTCTTCACCAGTAGTAAGTGAAAGAAGCCAGATTCCAACTGAGGTGTGTTTTCTGTAAATCATTGTCTTTCCTCACAGACCTATTTTAGACGTTCATAAAAAGTTTAGTTTACTTTTATAATCTTGGATTTTGAAATTGTTGAAATCTATATATCTATTTAACCTATCATCTCTTTTTCTGTATGTATATATGTGTATGTGCATGTGAACATAATTCTACAATGTGCTAACAAAATTATGTTAGTAGCTACTGTTCTACCCTTTCTATTCAAAACCTCACATTTTAAATATTTGTAACTCTTATAGGGAAAATACATCCCAATCTAAATTAGGGCATACAAAGAAAGAGACAAAACTTTTTGATGTTACAGGATGAGTATGGAACATGACTTTGTAAGCTTTGGCCATATGAGTAATGCAATATAGATGACTTTCTCATCAGTAACTTGGAGGATATATTCAATGTGATGATTTCAAAGGTAGTGTCCAGACCTTAAAGTTGACAACATTTTGATGTTCTGTTCATATTGTGCCTATTTTTGGACACATTTATTCCTGGAAGTCTACCAGTGTTTCTTGTCTTTTCCTGATAAGTGCTCTGCTGATGTTTTATCTTCTGAAACTGGAAAAAGCAATGAAACAAGAGCAAGAAATGAGAAGCAATGGTTCTGTATTACATGCTACAGATGTATAGTTTTTCAAAGTGTGAAGCCCTGAAAAATGTAGCCTATATTGTATAAAAACATTTAAAAGTAAGGAGTTTTTTTTTCTATAAATGCATATAAGAATTGACTAGAAAATGCAATATTTAGCATAGTTATTCCAGTATAATAGCTATGTTTCTTATTGATTTATTCTAGAAGTTAAATCAATATTATTATTTAACATTATTTACAGACTAGCAAACTTTATAGATTTGCCATAAATTTTTGAAAACTTCATAAGCAATTCTCACAATAGTTTTACTTCCTATTAGAATAATATATCCATTACTAAATAAGCAAGAAATCAAATGAATAAGCAAAGAAATAAAATTAGGTACCTGCTTATGAAGTAAAGCTTAATAAATTTTTAAGAAATTTGTTTATTTTGAATAGATATTTTCTAATTTGTCCCTAGTATTTGGCTAACATTGAATTTGGAATATTTAGAAAATCATCTTGATGAATCTCCTCTTAGTATAATCTGAGTCGATTTAGTGTGGCATTTACACATCTCTCTTTCAGTGAATAATCCAGTATCAACTACGAAAAGGCAAAAGCCATATTCAAAGCTAACCTCAAGACACTTAGAAAGTTTTTATAGAGAAAAGAATCATGCAATTATTTAATTACCTACCCTAGTCTTGCTCTTCCAGTGTTGGTATTACTCTCACTGAAATTAATGATCTGGTAAAGATTTGCAATTATGAAACTAACAGTCAGGATGAATAAATCTAAAAGCAAACTTTGGATCAAATTGTCATTATTCATAGTCAAATATACCATTGGCAGCGAAAAATCTATGGTAAAAGTCAAAGGCCGATGAAATTCTTCTGCATGATCATCATGAGGAATACTAAAAGCTCATGGTTAAAGAAAGGTAAATGCCTTGTAAACAATGCAAATGTGGAATACAGTAAATATAGATAAATATATATTACAGTTTTCCCTTTACTTTTGTTTTTAACGAGCCTGTGTTTTACTGGTTAACACTCAACAATCAACATTTAGTTTTCAGGGTAGAAAATCATTTCACCTTTACCTAAGGAATTTGATAAATATTTATTAAATACCTACAGTATGTTCAGTAGGTTTTAACTTGGTTTAGATAAAAGATAAATCCACTAGATCTAAGAAAATACCTGAGAAATGTTTCCTAGGTTACTTTCATAGCATTTACAAATTACATTGAAGTATTAGGACCACAGTTTTATACCTGGAAAATGCAAATTCTCTCAAAACAAGATTCTTTTTTTTTTTTTTTTTTTTTTTTTTTTTTTTGAGACGGAGTTTCGCTCTTGTTACCCAGGCTGGAGTGCAATGGAGCGATCTCAGCTCACCGCAACCTCCGTCTCCTGGGTTCAGGCAATTCTCCTGCCTCAGCCTCCTGAGTAGCTGGGATTACAGGCACGCGCCACCCTGCCCAGCTGATTTTTTGTAATTTTAGTAGAGACGGGGTTTCACCATGTTGACCAGGATTGTCTCGATCTCTTGACCTCGTGATCCACCCGCCTTGGCCTCCCAAAGTGCTAGGATTACAGGCTTGAGCCACCGCGCCCGGCCCTCAAAACAAGATTCTAATTACACAATGATACTTCTTATTATTTAAGTATTTCAATAGCTTCTGCTAAAATGCAACAGAGTTTTGGCATTTGATGATATAAAATATCTCATTTCAAATATTTGTAGATAAACCTGAAGTTTCTTCACATGTAGGCACTTGTAACAGGATGGTAACACTTATCACATGGTGTTCTTTCAGGAATTCAAGAGCTAGTGGAAGCAAACCATGGTGCATTTTAACTGTGTGAAAAATGCTCTAGTAGGTAAGCATATGGGCTCCAGAGTCAGACTTGCATTTATTCTGGTCTCTATCATTTTCTGTCTGTGTAATGTGGAACAAATTACTGAAACTCTCTAAGTGTCAGTTTCCTGATCTATAAAATATATACATATATATAGAATATATATATATATATTTTTTTTTTCTACTTCTTACCTAGAATGGCAAAGTATATATTCTGAAGAAACCCTAGTCATAAAGTGAAAAAAGAAAAAAATAAATGGAACAAGAAAAGAAACACTGAACTGGGAAAATAACTTAGTAGAAAACTACTCATAAACTGGTTGTAGCCTTAGGGAAAAATCTGATAATCAGTCCCGTGAGCTGTCTTGTACATTTCAGGCCTCTGCAGGTGGTACAGTTGAAGTTGAAATCCTTGCACTAAGTTGGAACACCAAAGGGAAAGGTTTTAAAGGAAATAAACTCAACACTTCAGCATTTCCTAGATTAACTGTAGTTAAATATAATCTCACAATCAAAAGAAAAAGAAAAATTTCTATTCTAAGGAAACAAGTCACCATAGCAGAGTCAGCAAAAACAACCATAGCAGATTTAGAACTTCAAGAACTCTAAATATCTATCTCATTAAAAAGCTATCCATGAACAGCTCAAAAATTTAAAAAAAAAAAAAAGGTCTAGCTAAAAGACAGCTCTTGTATAATAAAAGATAATCAGGATTTAAAAAAATAACCCAAATAAAAGTATTCAAAGTGACAATGTAATCATTTAAGTTAAAAGTTCATTGTCTGGATTAAACTGTGGATTAGACATAAAAGACAGAATTTTGAACTGAAAGACAAATCTGGAGAAATTTTTCATAAAACAGCTTAGAAAGACAAGAAAATAGAATCCTGGGGGAAAAAATCAGAAGCTTGCTACATGAAGAGATAAAATAAGAAATCCTATATATCTAATTGGAGTTCTAGAAGACAAATAAATGGAGAAAATAAGAGGCAATATTGAAGAGGTAATGGCTAAATATTTTTCAAAGCAGATAAATAATATGGATTTGCTAATACTTGAACCATTAGCTATACCAAACAGAGTAAAAATAAAGAGACTCACACATATTTTAAAGATAAATAGTAGTATATTAACATTTAAAAAATAGATCAGAGAAAACACACATTATCCCCCAAAATAATATTTAATATAACAAAAGTCTGCAAGAGAAATAAGGAAGTCAAGAAGACAGTAGTATATTATCGTTAAGTGTCAAAAGCGAGCAATAACAAAAATAAGCCTTTAACTAAAATCTCAAAGCTAGAAGAATTATCTTCTAGGAATAAAGAATAAATGAAAACATTTTCTGATAACTGAAAATGAGGAGAATTAGCCACCAAAATACTTTCCTAGAGAAATGTAACTGAAAAGATGCATTTTAAGAAAGAGAAAAAATAATAAGTATTGCAGAAAGATGACCTAAGGTGAAATAACAAATAGTAAGCAAAGAAGTGGTCATATAAGTATGCAAATTTGAAAGTAATTATATTTTTATAAAATAATTATAATATATAATTTGTCACATTACTATTAATTACAGAACTAAAATATAAAAAACAATTCTATTTAGATCAGGAGGAGGCAATGGCATTATTTGCATTCTTTTCTTGTCCTTGTATTTTCCAGGAAATTTGTGAAAATATCAAATAACTTTAAAACCATTAAGTTGTTAATGGAAATTTAAGGGTAACTACTACAGGAATAGAAAGAAACTCAATGTACAATTTCTAAAGCAGTATGTGGAAAAAAAAAAAAGTAGAAAAATAAGTTTTGTGAAAAGTCAATAGTAAAATAAATTTTGGAAAACATTTAACTATATATTTATATGTAGCTATGTGTATATAATTATGTATATAATTATATAAATGTATTACATAACATTTTTATACATTATACATAACTACATACATTATATATACATACATGTATACATAATAAACATGTACATGTATATAAACTACCTATGTAATATGCAGATATGTGTATATACACACACACATTCACAATAAACATAAATGGGACTGAATTTTCCAGTAATAAGACTGTTAGAATGAATTTTAAAAGCATGACTACCTTCTGTTTATAAGACATATTAAAAAGCATATTAAAAGTTTAAAATTTTAGAAAAGAAAAATATGACCTGATAAATATTTAGTAAAAGGTGCTGGCACTGCAATGATAATATCAGATAAATTAGATTTTACACCAAAAACCATTACTTGACATACTATAACACAGGTTACTATTTTAGGCAAAAGTTTAATTTATTGGGAAAATTTTTATGTACTTAATAACCTCAAATATATAAAAGGCAAGAATAATAAAATTCTAGGCGTTGATAAATCCACCATCATGTTTGGGTAATTAATCAAACTTTTTATTACCAATAGGTCAAACAAATATTTGTAAAAATATCAGGATTTCAACAAAAAATTAAAAATCTTTTTTATAGATGTAAACAGAACACGCTCCATAATATATTAAAACTCTTAAGTATACCCTGAACATTTACAACAATTCCCTGCGTAGGAAAAAAAAAGCAACTCTCAACACATTTTAAAGAATTGATACTATATAGATCATATTCTTTGACCACAATTGGTAGAAGTCAATAGCAGAACACTAAAGAAATGACTCTGTGATATTGTGACATAGTAAGAAATACATATCTGGTTTCTATCGGCAGTACCTGGGCCAAAACTACTAAACACCCTTGTTAATTACCTTAGCTATAGAAGTCCTAGGTGCATCTTTTGTTCTAATATTTGTCCTTCCACCCAGGTTTCTGACGCAGAGCTAATCCTTTGGAATTTCCTGGGTGATAGGAGTGTCTTTTATTGTTAAGGAGTCACCTCTTGGTGGGCTCTTAGATAGGATCTGGTCACCAGAGAGCAAGCCCTGATTAAAATATTGGAACATTCATCCCTTTCCATCCTCCAGGAAGGGAAGCGGAATTGGAAATTGAGTTAATAATCAATTATGGCTGTGTGATAATGTCTTCCATAAAAAGTCCCAGAACTATTCGGTTCAGAAAGTGTCCAATTTACTGAACACATGTGGAAGTCTGAAGGATAGCACACTTTTCAGAGGGCATGGAAACTCCACATTTCTTCCCTCATCCTTGCCCTATGCATGTCTTCATCTAGTGGTGCTTTTGTGTCCTTTACAATATCCTTTATGTTAAATTGGTAAATGTAACTCTTCAGTTTTGTGAGCCATTCTAGTAAATGATACAAACTGAAGACGAGGTTGTGGGAGCCCCCAGTTCATAGCCATTCAGTCAGAAGTACTGGAGGCCTGGACATGTGATTGGCATCTAATGTCAAGCACTCTTGTGGGACTGAGTCCTTAACCTGCAGGATCTATATTAACTCCAGGTAGTGTCAGAATTGAATTAAATTAATAGTCAACTAGTTGGTTTTCACCAGAGAACTGATGCGTGGGGGAAAAAGCCACACATTAGGTGTCAGAAGTGGTGTATTGAGAGTGTTTTGAAAGTTAGGTAGGAGAAAGCTGTTGGGTTTATTTTTCCCTTACAGATTCCCATATATTTACAAATTTTAAAAACATATATGCAAATAGTTGACGGGTCAAATCAGAATTTCTAATGAAAATTGTTTTAATATGTAGAACCGATGATACCAAAAACAATACATTACAACACTTGTGTGACACAACGAAAGCAGTATTTTGGAGGAATGCTATAGAGTTACTGGATATCTAGAAAACATAAAGACTGAAATTCGTAGACTAATGGTTCAAATTAAGTTATTTTTATTGAGGTGAAATTTACATAAAATATTAAAATCATTTTTAAATGAACAATTCAATTGCAATTAGTCATTCACAATATTGTGCAACTGCTATATCTATCTAGTTCCAAAACAATCTATCAACCCAAAAAGAAATCCCCTATAATAAAGCAGTTAATTCCCATTCTCCCCTCTACTCAGTCCCTGGAAACCACAGATCTACTTTCTGTCTCTATGGACTTGCCTATTCTGAATATTTCATATAAATGTAATAATAAAATATATGACCTTTTCTATGTGGAAAATTAAATTATTTTTAAAACAACATAGTGTAGTAAACCCAAATAAATTAGAAGAAAGAATATCATAAAGCTAAAGATTGAAATTGATAAAATTGAAATCAAGGTATGCAAAAAAACCACTGAAAATCTGGTAAAATGAACTGGGTAGGGGGCAGAGAGAGAAACAAAATTAGAAATAAAAATTAAAAATTTAAAACTTAACATCTATGAAAATCATGTTAAATAAAATACAAACAAATGCTCAATCTCATGAGTGTTGAGAGAAGTAAAATTAAGATTACTGTTACAAACGTTTCAATAAACAAAAGCTGATACCTATTAGTGGGTGTGTAAATTGATCTAATCAATTTGGAAAGTGCTGTGGCATTATTTTAAAATTGAACATGTACATTTCTTAATATTCAGTTATTTTGTTATTAGAAATATATCAAAAATTTAATCTCACATTTATGCAGTAAGTGAATTATGTAAAAATGTTCATAGGAGCACTGCATGTAATAGAAAAAAATGGAAATAATTCCTGTGGTACAATCATACATGTAAGATTGTACACACATATACAATTATACATATTGTTTTACAGTCATATATACATTTACAGTATTAAAATGATATTTAAGCACACTACCTAGGCGAGATTTTGAGTTTGATTCTAGACTACTGTATTAAAGTAAATGTCACAATGAAGCAAATATTACAGTAAGGTAGATCACACAAATGTGTCACTTTTCCAGTGTATTGTACAAGTTACGTTTACACTACATTGTAATCTGTTAAATGTACAGCATTGTGTCTAAAAAACATGGAGTTGACTCTTGAACAACAAAGGTTTTAACTGTGAGTCCATTTATGTGTGGATCTTTTTCAACCAAACACAGATAAAAATACAGTATTCAGACTTTATTTGTCCCTTTATAGAAAATAGGTAGAGTAGATGTGGCATAATTCTTAAAGACCCTATGATTTTCAGAGTGATAAATGAGTACTGGCTTCAACTGAGAGTCCCCAGCTGCCTTAGCCCTTATCAGCAGAATCAGCCTGACCTTTGAAGCTTTGAAGCCAGCCATTGACTTCTCCTCTCCAGTTACGAAGTCCTAGATGGCATGTTTTTCAAATAGATGACCATTTTGTCTTCATTGAAAAATCTGTCTTTTAGTGTCGTCAACTTCATCAATGATTACAGCTAGACCTTCTAAATAACTTGCTGCAGCTTCTCCATCAGCACTTTCTTCACCTTGCATTTTTGTGTTATGAAGACAATTTCTTTTCTTGGCTATGACTTCCTTCCTTAAACCTCATGAACCAATTTCTGCTAGCTTCAAAATTTTCTTCCGAAATTTCCTTGCTTCTTCCAGCTTTAACAGAATTGAATAGAATTAAGGTTTTGCTCTGAATTGGGCCTTGATTTAGGAGAATATTGTGACTATTTTGATCTTTTAAACAGATTACTTAAACTCCCTCCATATCTGCAACAAGGCTGTTTCTCTTTCTTATCATTCATATCTACACTGGAGTAGAACTTTTATTTCCTTCAAGAACTTTTCCTTTGCATTCACAACTTGGCTAAATCTTTACTATTTGGTGCAAGAGGTCTAGCTTTCAGCCTGTTTTGGCATTCAACATACCTTCTTTATGATGCTTAATTATTTCTAGATTTTGATTTAAGTGAGAGATGTAACAGTCTTCCTTTCACTTGGACACTTAGAGGTCATCGTAGGCTTATTAATTTGCTTAATTTGAATGTTGTTGTGTCTCAGAGAATAGGAAGGCTGAAGAAGAGGGACATGGGGAAACAGTCAGTCAAACAGCTAGTTGACGAAGTAGTCAGAACACAAACAATATGGATCAGTTAAGCTTGCTGTTTTATATGGGCATGATTCCTGGTTCCCCAAAAACAATTACCATAGTAACATCAAAGACCACTTATAAATCATCATAACAAATATAATAACAATAAAATTTGAAATATTGTGAGAATTACCAGAATATGACTCAGAGATACTAATAGAGCACATACTGTGAGAAAAATAGTGTTGATTGATTTGGCTTAATGCAGAATTGCCATAAACATTTCATTTGTTTAAAAAAATGCTATATCTGTGAAGCACAATAAGGTGAGATGCAATAAAATGAGTTGTGCCTATACTGAAATGATTGCAGGAGTATATTCCTCAATGAAAAGGTAAGTTGTGGAAGACGACATGTAGCATATTAGCAAACAAAATTAGATGCATTGTTTGGAGGTTCACACATCTATGCTTCAAAGATGGCACAGAAATTTTCATTTTTCCTTATTATTATTCATAAAGGGTCTTGCTCTGTGTTGCCCAGACTGGAGTGCAGTGGCGCCATTGTGGCTCACTGCAACCTCCACCTCTTGGTCTCAAGCTGTCCTCCCACCTCAGCCTTCTGAGTAGCTGGGACTACAGGTATGCACTACCACACCAAACCAAAATTTTTTATTTTTTGTAGAGATGGGATTTTGACATGTTGTCCGTGTTTCCCAGGCTGGTCTCAAACTCCCGGGCTCAAATGATCCACCTGCCTCACCGTCCCAAAGTGCTGGGATTACTGCCTTGAGTCACCATGCTAGCACAGCATGGTAATTTTCAATACAGAATAGGGAACATCTCTGGGAGGAGCAAAACAGTGGTTTAAAGGTTACAGGTAGTGTTGCGGTTTATGAGCCCACAACCTAACAAAACCATGTTTAGTTCGAGGGCTCATGAATATTAATTTTATTATTACAATATGTAACTTACCTACTTAGTATATAGTGATTATGATATATATTTAAAATAAAGTGAAAACATTTATAGAAATTCATGAAGATTAAGATAACGGGGGAAATGATTTTGTACTGTTATGTAATATGTGCTCAATAAATGTTAGCTATTAGAGTTTTTTTTTTTTACTTAGAGGTCTCAAAGTTTTTGATTCTATTAGTAAAAACAAATTTTGCACACACTGTCCTAAAATGTATTTATCTCTTGATCATGTTAATGTTACTATTATATTAATTTTACACATAATTACAAACATAAATATATGCAAAATATAAATTTTAAAAATGTGAAAAGTGACCAATGTCTTAAAATAGATAAGAGTTCTATATAGAAATGTTACATAGTCAGTAGTAGTGAATGTAAATTTATACATCTAATGTTGCCCCAGGTACTTTGAAACTCTTTTGCTTAACTTCTTTGTAGAACAATTAGATAGTCATTGTTTTCATTTCATAATGTGACTGACAAACGCTCATTTTATTTTAATTGTTTTTTGTAATTTCAACTTTTATCTTAGATTTGGAGGTACATTGCAGTTTTGTTACATGGGTATATTGTGTGATGCTGAGGTTTGAAGTACCGGTGATCCCATCACCCAAGTAGTGAACATAGTAATCAATAATTAGTTTTTCAACATTTCTGCCCCCATCCCTCACCTCTCTAGATCCCAGTATCTACTGTGGCTAACTTTATGTCTGTGTGTACCCTGTGTTTAGCTCTCACTTATAAATGAGAAAGTGTGATGTTTGGCTTTCTGTTCCTGTGTTAATTTGCCTAGGATAATGGCCTCCAGTAACTATATCAGTGTTGCTGCGAAGAACATGCTTTCTCATTCGTGTTCATGGCTGTGAAAACTCATTTTAAAGAATAAGAGAAGCATCAATTCTGCCTTATTGCTTTTATTTGCATTGTTAAGAATTATTTTTAATGTGTAATTTCTGTAAAATAATTTTAAAGCGAATTGTCTATTTGGGGAAGATTTATTAAACTATATGAGAGAATCTATAAATACGCTTGCTGGTTTACAGTGTGTGGCAATATGATGAAAACATGTGACAGTGTAAGAATACTAATACCGGGCCGGGCGCGGTGGCTCAAGCCTGTAATCCTAGCACTTTGGGAGGCCGAGGCGGGTGGATCACGAGGTCAAGAGATCAAGACCATCCTGGTCAACACGGTGAAACCCCGTCTCTACTAAAAATACAAAAAATTAGCTGGGCATGGTGGCGCGTGCCTGTAACCCCAGCTACTCAGGAGGCTGAGGCAGGAGAATTGCCTGAACCCAGGAGACGGAGGTTGCGGTGAGCCGAGATCGCGCCATTGCACTCCAGCCTGGGTAACAAGAGCGAAATTCCGTCCCCCCCCCCAAAAAAAAAATACCAATACCTTCAAGAATGACCACTTCTCCTGAAACTAATGGGACCTATTCTCATCTGAGATACAGAGAAAACAACCAGTGTCAATGAGAATATTAACTGTAAGAATAATTAGTTTTTTAAAGAATTTGAATTTTTTAAATTCTAATTTTTTTTTCTCTACCCAAATTATTGTTTTGTATCCCCTCACTTTGGAGTCACCAGTTTCATAAGTGAGTAGGCCTGCCTGACCATCTAGCATTCAAGTCTCAGGACTGGCATCTTTTCCTTGGAGGATCAGTTGTATTTTAAAAAATATCAATAGCCTGCTATATAGAAAGGAGTTGGTTGATGCATTTATTCACTCAACAGCTATTTATCAAACCTATTGTGATTCAGTCAGACATAATCCCTACCTCAAGAAGCTTTCAGCCTAGTGGGGAATTACAGTGTGTGGCAATATGCTGAAAATATGTGACAGTGTCAGGACACCAAGACCTTATGTTAGTGGGGAAGGTAAGTGAATAAGCATATACTAATATAATCCAGGTTGCTAAGCACTCTTTTGGAGATATTCCCATAATACAAGAAGCCTACTTATCTTCACAATACTCTGTGAGGTCAAGAGGGCACTAGTATTACCTTTACGTATAGATAAGAAAACTGAACAATCAAGGTAATCGAATAAAGCCACAAAACTGTCAGATGCCTGTGCTAACCTGAGAGCTCTGTTGTCTTGGTTTCTGGTCCAGCATCTCTTCGACTGGGTTATGCTAACTACATGGATTCCTGAAATTGGGAAATTGAGAGAATGTTCCACCCTTTCAAATGCTATATATCCTTCCCTTTTTATTTTTTTCATATTTAAAAAATAATTCATTAAGCAAAAAAAGAATTAAATTGAGAATAGGTGAGGGATATATAATAATAAATGGGGGGGAAGTCTGCTACTGTATCTATGTATGAAATTTCCATAAGAAAGTTTTTAAAAATATTATCTTAAGCAAAATTTCAGAATCTCTTTTCACAATCCAGCCATGCCATCATTAAGAGCTTAGATATCATATTATATTAGATATTAAGATATCATTAGCTATTCTTCTTGCACCAACAGAAAAAAGATGTTAGGCCATTTTACATTTAATTTTTAAGATGATATGATGGGTCTCATCCACATTTTCCTCCACTGTCTTGTACACTCATCGAGGCAATATAATCAAATTTTCAGAAGAACTTAAGTTAGCTAGAATTTATTAGAACTGTTAATTACCCTAAATAAATTGTAATCATTAATTAACAAAGAATGACTATAGTAATGAAATTATCATAAAATTTAGAGAGCATGAAAAGCATTTTAAAAACATATTTTATAAATTAATTTGAAGCATTAAAGTATGTTGATGATTTCCTATTAAGCCCTAAAGCTCTCTCAATTTGAGTATAAACCTCTCTTATGAGCTACTGCTTTGTACTCTGTATAAGAAAGATTTTCAGGAGAGAATATTTCATTGGAAGTGTTTTAGAATGGAAATTTCCAAACCATCAATCTCTTCTTCATTTTCTCACATCATTTGGCTACATTTGTAAATCACCTTAAATGTTAAGCTTAGGTTATTATGGTCTAATGTGAAGTAAATCACCACTGAAATTATTTTCCCCAAAATTTCACTAGTTTTTAGTGAAACAAAGGATATCTGATAAGGAAAAAAAACAAAAACCATTTTGTATTGAGTTGATTAGGATTTAAATAAAATATTAGCCTGCTTTGTTTCTTTCTATACACTTGTCAGGAAGGAAGTTAGCAACTTAACTAAGATGTCATTGAGGTAAATGAAGTAGTTGGAACACTGGGACTCTCTCTTGGTTATTAATGGTTAGCTAGTTGTAGCTAAAGTTTTCCTCTTCCGTTGTTACTTATTCTTTCCTATCCAAAGTATTAAATATGAGTCTCATCAAATTTATTGTATTCAAAATTTTATTCCAAGACCAAATACATGAAGAAAACTCTGGGTAATCACAGTGTCAGATATAGATAGATAAATAAATATATTTTTTTACATAGGCTTTTGCTGTGTTACACTGGCCAGGGTGCAGTGGTGTGAACAGGGCTTGCTGAAGTCTTGACCTCTGGGGCCCAAGTGACCCTCCACCTCAGCCCCTCAAAGAGCTGAGACCATAGGCATGAACCACCATGCCCAGCTAATTTTTTAAATAATTTTTTGTAGAGACACTGTCTTGTCATGTTGCCCAGACTGATCTCAAACTCCTCAGATCAAGCAATTTTCCTGCCATAGCCTTCCAAAGCACTGGTATTATAGCTGTGAGCCACCTTGCCAGGCTAGACACCATTTCTTTTTAGCTGCTTTGTATTTCAGGTTGAGGAAGTCAGTCCTCACATAAGAAGCAACTAGTTGTAACATCCTGTTAGTATTTGAGTAAAGAACTGGGATTAGAACCCAGGATATTCTTAAATAAGGACATTTTCTCCTTTATTTTATTCCTTTCACTTTTTATTCACCATTGAGCAAATGTTTTTTTAAAAGCTTGTGTTTGTAAAGGGAACAGGGTCTGCAATATTTAATTTTTGTTTGTGTGTTTTTTGAGATGGAGTTTTCGCTCTTGTTACCCAGGCTGGAGTGCAATGGCGCGATCTCGGCTCACCGCAGCCTCCCCCTCCTGGGTTCAGGCAATTCTCCTGCCTCAGCCTCCTGAGTAGCTGGGATTACAGGCACGCGCCACCATGCCCAGCTGATTTTTTGTATTTTTAGCAGAGACGGGGTTTCACCATGTTGACCAGGATGGTCTCGATCTCTTGACCTTGTGATCCACCCGCCTCGGCCTCCCAAAGTGCTGGGATTACAGGCGTGAGCCACCGCGCCCGGCCCAATATTTAATTTTTATTCTTCTCTTTCAAACCCTCCACACCTTTATTTTGATGTCATAAATATACATTCCTTAACAGGTCTCTTGATAAGCAAAATGGGGAACTATTTGCTCACCTCGACTGATTATCATCTAAGGAAACTCACATGCACTGACATACTATACAGTAAACTTTTCTTTTTCTTTCTTCCACACCTCACTTCATCACACAAACATACACAATAATTCACTGTTACCGAAACCTTGTTTGTCAACAATCAACCTAATAAAGCAATTAGTATCTTCCAAAGCAGTCTAAATACTCAAATTCTCTAAAGTTCCTTTAGGAAATGAGATATATGAAGCAGAGACAACACAAAACAGGATCAGGATCAGATTGTAAAACTATTAATGCATATGTTTATTTTAGATGCCTGAAGATCCACTGTGTGAAAGAGCAACCCTGTTTAGGGGAGCAGAAACAGAGATGTCTTCTTCTAGGCCCCTTGTTTAACCCATATATCTTTAATTTCCATCCCATGATCTTAAAATCTCATAGCAGTCTCACATTCCTTTAAAGTTCTACCACTGATTTTCTGTGCTCATCTCTGCAGACGGCTAAATGTTTATTTCCTCCCAGAAATTATGTATTGAAACCCTCTCTGCCATGGTAATGGTATTAGGAGATGGGGTTTTTTACCAGTGATTAAGTCTGAGGGCAGGGTCCTCATGAATGACTTTAGTGTTGTTATAAAAGAGGCCCAAGAGAGCACCCTCATACCTTCCACCACTGGAGGACATAGAGAGAGGGTATCATCTATGAACTGGAAAGTGGGCCTTCAGGCACTAAATCTGTCAGCACCTTGATCTGGAACCCCGTTGCCTCTGAAATTGTGAGAAATAAATTTCTGTTGTTTATAAACTACCCAGTTTATGTCCCCCGCCCGCTTTTTTTTTTTTTTAGTGACAGCCCAAACAGACTGGACAATCTGATCAAACCTCTTTCGAGCAGCTCCTATTGTATATAAGCCTTACATTCTGTCAGGGAGGTGGGGAACCTACATAAAGTGGAAGGCACTAAACTATAGACAATTATGCATCAATCCTCACCACAAACTTTGGCATTTGTGGCATAGTTTAAAGAAGTCATAATAATAAAAAAAAAGTAACGCTATTTTACAAGGCATTTTATTTTAAATCTACTCATCTCTAAACTTTATATTTCATTATTGGCTTAATTTTCAAGAAAGCTAAATAGCAGTACTTGGTCCAGCAGTCATTTTTCATTATAATTTTATTTTGATCTTTCCATTACAAAGCTAATAATACATATTTCATAATGTACTACCCTTTAAAAATATTAGCATGCAGAAAATGTACTTTATTATTTTAATTAATGTGCCTGTCATATTCCGAATATTCTGATACACTTGCAAGGGGTGTGAAGTATTGGGTATATAAATAAAAATATTCATCATTGCATTTCATTAATGCTCAGACAATGAATAGAAAAGGAAATTTCCATAAATTGCTGTGTTGAAATTTAGGGTCATATTTTTAACTGAAGCCTGTAATTTTCCATCTTCAATATTCCTTTGATCAAATAATTTACTTATTTCTTGATAATGAGCAAATAGAAACATTGAGAACTGCAGGAACTGGAAACAAAGAAGTGTGCTGTGGGGTGTGTGTGTGCACACGTGCATGCACATATGTGTGAGTGTGTCTGTGTGTGCTTATATATCTGTGTGTATTTGGGATTACCTCTATCATATGAGAGGTTTTCTGTATGAACTTATGGTAGAGATTATGGCATGGCTGCTATTCCAACCACTAGAGGCTTCCTGTGGAGCTGCTGCTTTTTTAAAAATTGCATTTTATATTTTTATTGCATTTTAGGTTTTGGGGTACATGTGAAGAACGTGCAAGATTCTTACATAGGTACACACATGGCTGTGTGATTTGCTGCCTTCCTCCCCATCACCTATATCTGGCATTTCTCCCCATGCTATCTCTCCCCAACTCCCCACCCCCTGCTGTCCCTCCCCTATTTCCCACCAACAGACCCCAGTGTGTGATGCTCCCCACTCTGTGTCCATGTGTTCTCATTGTTCAACACCCGCCTATGAGTGAGAACATGCACTGTTTGATTTTCTGTTCTTGTGTCAGTTTGCTGAGAATGATGGTTTCCAGGTTCATCCATGTCCCTGCAAAGGACACAAACTCATCATTTTTGATGGCTGCATAATATTCTATGGTGTATATGTGCCACATTTTCCCTGTCCAGTCTATCATCGATGGGCATTTGGGTTGGTTCCAGGTCTTTGCTATTGTGAACAGTACTGCAATGAACATTTATATGCATGTGTCCTTATAGTAGAACGACTTACAATCCTTTGGATATATAACCAGTAATGGGATTGCTGGGTCAAATGGAATTTCTATTTCTAGGTCCTTGAGGAATCATCACACTGTCTTCCACAGTGGTTGAACTAATTTACACTCCCACCAACAGTGTGAAAGTGTTTTTATTTCTCCACATCCTCTCCAGCATCTGTTGTCTCCAGATTTTTTAATGATCGCCATTCTAACTGGCGTGAGATGGTATCTCAATGTAGTTTTGATTTGCATATCTCTAATGACCAGTGATGATGAGCATTTTTTCATAAGTTTGTTGGCCTCATGTATGTCTTCTTTTGTGAAGTGTCTGTTCATATCCTTCACCCCTTTTGAATGGGCTTGTTTGTTTTTTTCTTGTAAATCTGTTTTAGTTCTTTGTAGATTCTGGATATTAGCCCTTTGTCAGATGGGTAGATTGCAAAAATTTTTTCCCATTCTGTTGGTTGCCGATGCACTCTAATGACTGTCTCTTTTGCTGTGCAGAAGCTGTGGAGTTTGATTAGGTCCCTTGAATAGGTCCTATTTTGGCTTTTATTGCCAATGCTTTTGGTGTTTTGGTCATGAAGTCCATGCCTATGCCTATGTCCTGAATGGTTTTGCCGAGATTTTCTTCTAGGGTTTTTATGGTGTTTGGTCTTATGTTTAAGTCTTTAATCCATGTGGAGTTAATTTTAGTGTAAGGTGTCAGTAAGGGGTCCAGTTTCTGCTTTCTGCACATGGCTAGCTAGTTTTCCCAACACCATTTATTAAACAGGGAATCCTTTCCCTATTGCTTGTTTTTGTCAGGTTTGTCAAAGATCAGATGGTTGTGTG
This sequence comes from Sapajus apella, assembly GCF_009761245.1. NCBI lineage: Eukaryota > Metazoa > Chordata > Mammalia > Primates > Cebidae > Sapajus > Sapajus apella. The sequence continues at coordinate 30,380,071 of NW_022436956.1, read as the reverse complement.
GTGTTGCCTCTGAGGCATCTGTTCTGTTCCATTAGTCTCTATCTCTGTTTTGGAACCAGTACCATGCTGTTTTGATTACTGTAGCCTTGTAGTATAGTTTGAAGTCCGGTAGTGTGTTGCCTCCCACTTTGTTCTTTTTGCTTAGAATTGACTTGGCTATGCAGGCTCTCTTTTGGTTTCATATGAAGTTCAAGGTGGTTTTTTCCAGTTCTGTGAAGAAGGTCATTGGTAGCTTGATGGGGATAGTGTTGAATCTGTAAATTACTTTGAGGAGCTACTGCTTTTACCTGGAGCTGGGAAAATGAAAAGAGGTTCCAGACTGGAGTCCTTGATGCCCTCTACTGCTGGAAAGATGCAGGCTCCACCTCAAAGCAGGAAGGGCACTGTCTTTTCCCCTCATCCACCTGTTGGTAGATACTAAGGGGAAGCCAGCTGGCAAAGGAGCCTGGAATTTCAATGCCAGAACTGTAAGGCAGAGTGTAGAAGGGTGGCTTCAGATCTGTGATGTATCAGGTAAGTGGCTGGCTAAGAGAGTCAAGCTACAAAAAGAGACATGTAGAGAAATAGGTACTTTTCCATCCTTTGAGATTATATAACGTAGAACTTAAATGTACAACAGGATAATGAAAAATAAAGAAAAAAATGAATAAATTTTAGCCTCATGTATCAAGTGCATAAACATAAAAATATAAAGTTAAAAAAATGCATATATCTGAATAACACATGCAATGCAGTTCACTTACATGATGTCAAAAGAAAAATAACTTTCTAGAGATGTATATGAATAGGTCTATAACAAATACAGAATGGGGGTTGCTTCTGGAAAATATGAGAGAAAATGCAATTTAGAAGAAATCCAGAAATAATTCACCTGTATTTTTAATGTGTTTGATTCTTTAAAAAAATAACTGAAGTTAAATATGGCAAAAATTATGATGTATTATTGTTGAGTGGTAAGTTTATTATATTTCTTTATTGTTTTGTGAATTCGAGTTATTCCATAGTTTCTGAAAGACAAAAAGAACAAAATAGTCAAGCGCAGCTCAGACTCATGACTTTCCAGTGGTTATATTTTGGTCAGTCACTCATTATTTCTAACGCTGAATTCTCTTATTGTAAATCTCCTGCAGTGTCCTTGGGAGATAAGATGATGAATGTAAAGTGCCTGTCACATGAAGGCCCTCAGTAATTGTGACTCTTTCGTTATTATTAATAATAGTTGCCCTATTTATAGTACCCATTTGTTAAATAAATGAAAATGAGTAACATCAAGCAACTGAAAAATATATTTTTCCACATTTTTTATGCGAGACTTCTAATTTTTTCACTAATGTGCCAAAAAATTGGTTATTTCAGTTTTATGGATTAGAAAATTGAGCTCAGATAAATGAAACAACTTGTCAGATTAATCTATTCTTGTCAGTACAAATATGGAAAACTGAATTATTTTGCCTGTAATTCCATAGCTCCCATAAACTGAGAAAGCTAAAGAAAACTTATATTAGCAAAAAAAATTCCAATTTAGGAGGCTGGAGCATACATTCCTCTTTGCCATGGACAGATTTATTTTATACCTGTTATTCTAGTGTAAGTAGTAGTACCCTGTTTCACTCTTAAAAAATTACCATTTGAATGATAAATTATATGATGACATATTTACTATATTTTGTACTATTCTGATAGCAATATTTTAAGAAGGATCCTAGCAAAATAGAGTCAATCTAAACAAAATTAAAGATCCAAAATCATGTCTTAGAACTACTATTTGAAAGATTCAGGCATCTTTGCAAGAGAACAAATTTTGGGGAACAGTTAAGCTATTTTTGGGAAAATTATAAAAAACTATCATGCAGGAAATTTAGACTTATTCTGTGTATCTCCATAGAACAAAATGAAGATTATGGATGGTTGTTTAGAAGACAAAAATATTCTCAATGTAAAGAAGAACTTAGACCAATGAAAACATAGAGACATTTCTTTCTTCTTTCTGGTTAGTCTCTTAGCTTTTCCAGGTATACTATCAAAGTATTTGCAAGTAGAGGCAGTTTTAGTAACTTTACTTCCTTTCTAGTACAGACTTTCTGGTTGTTTTCTTTTGATTGATTGCATTGGCTAAAATCTCTAATAACATATCTAACAGAAGGTCACAGAGGAATGTGTATGTAGTCCCTGTTACTCAGAAGGCTGAGGCAGGAGGATAGCTTGAGCCCAAAAGTTAGAGTCCAGCCCAGGCAGCATAGCGAGACTCCATCTCTTTTTAAAAAATGTCTAATAAAAGTAGTGTTATCATAGATCCTTGTCTTGTTTCTGATTTTTCCAGAAATGTGATCAGTGTTTCGCTATTATGAAATTAATTACCTTTAAATCAAGGGTGGATGTTGAATTTGTTGAATATGGTAGATAATCATACTGTATTTAACTTTTAAAAATATGTGAATGGATTTCTGAATAGTTACAATCATAAAACTAACCACAGATGATCCTGGTGGATTATTTTGCAACATGATATTATATACTATTGAATTCTGTTTGCTCATATTATCTTCTGGATTTTTATATAGGCATTTATAACTTAGGTTCATCTTTAATTCTTTTCCTTTTTCATATTTAGAAATCTTTATCAGGTTTGACTATTGATGTTATAGTTAGTTACCAACAAAAGTCTTTGAAAACTATAGTTTTGGGATGAAAGAGTTTAAAGAGAATTTAGGATTATATGGTCATTGAAGTTTACAGAATTCTACTGTTGAAACTCCTGGGACAAATGTTATAGAAGCATTTTTAGAACTTTCTCATTATTAGAAATTTATCAGATTTAGCATTTTTACATTTTTAGAATTTCTCATTCTTTTCCTATGGAAATTACTCTGTTTATTTTTTTTTCATGTATGTACACATGGGAAAATTCCAGTAAACTCTAATCTTTAGACTGTTATAATTTCACCATTTTTCAGATACATTTGAATAGATGCATGCAATGTAACTTTTAAATATCCTGTTTCCATGATTATTTTATTTTTCTTTTTTAATACTTTTTTATAGTTTTTCATTTGTTTTTATAGTTGAAACTTTTCCACTTATTTTTAATTAGGTTAGCTATCTGTTTCTTTCAGTGACTCAAGGAAACAGTGCTGTAGTTTAATAACATGGTTTTCTAATTTCTAACTCATTTTTTGCTTTTTATCTAAATTTATCTTTATTTTTTCTATTTCCGTTTTCATTATGGATATATAGTTTAATTTCTTCCTAAGTCATTTTTAGGATTATGAATCTTTTTATATTACTGTTTTACAGTTTCTAATAAATTCTGATGTGGATTGTCATTATCATTATTTTCTAGGAAGTCTGTAATTCTACAGTGTCAGTGTTTTTGCCTTTACTGACTCAAGTTAATTAATATGTGTGTGTGTGTCTGTGTGTGCATTTTTAAGAGGTAGGGTTTTCTTGTCTCATTCTTTGGATGTAATTTCTATAATTTTTAATTTGTGGGTAATTTAACAGATGTCTAATTTAAAAAACATTAGTGTGGACTTGGAAGAATAGTGTATTTTGTATCATTAATATGCAATGTTTCATATGTGTCCACAGTATTTATCCAACTGATTATATAAATTAGGCCTTCTTAATCTTTTACTGTTTTTGCCCAGGTGATATATCTTGGACTGAGAGTTAAGAACTCCAATTATTAATACTCTTCTGTAGACTGTCCTTTGCTTATTTCGTAGTTACCTGTGACAGTTCTTGTGTTTTTGTTCATAGCTATTGATAACTGGTAATGTCTCAATTGTGCATTATGGCCTTTAGCATTACAAAATCTCTTATTTTTCTTGTTAAAAGTCTTTGGCCTGGACTGTAACTTGTTAGATAACAAAATCTTAACACTCTCTTTTTCTATCTAAAAAACACCACACACATTTTATAAATTAAATACCTTTAGCATGACAAAATTTCTTATTTTTCTTCTTAAAGGTCTTTGGCCTAGACTGTAACTTGTTACATAAAAAAATCGTAACACTGCGTTTTTCTTTCTTAAAAAAAACATATTTTATAAATTAAATTGAGGCTTAATTAACTTACAGAAAAAGCACTGATTTTAAGTCTATATTGGATGTTTTGACAAATTTATACACTTGCTAACCACCACTACAAGCAACATGTAAAATACTTATATCATCTAAAACAAGTTATTTATTTATTTATTTATATTTTGGGGATGGGTAAATAACTTTTGTTAGGACATACAAAGCACATTTTAACAATGACATACATTCACAAGCAGCCATTGTTCTTCTCCAGACATCATTTAACTGAGCGTTACTAGACTATCAAATACGGAACAAAGCAGAACAATGCTATGATCATTAATGTGTATATCTTTGTGTATGTTCTATGTAAAATGCCTTCTTTGTACTTTTCGAATCTATTTTTGTAGCATCCTCAGTAATATTTATTTATTTATTTATATATTTCCATAGGTTATTGGGAGACAGGTGGTTTAGAAATACCAAGATTGTTTATCCAGTTACCTGTAGACAGATATTTGGATGACTTCCTGGTTCTAACTATTATGACAAAAACTGCTATGATCATTAATGTATATACCTTTGTGTGAGTTTTCACTTTTTCATGGTAAAAATTCAAAGTGACATTTCTGAGTTATTTAGTAAGTACATATTTAAAATTTAAGAAACTTCTAAACTCTGTTTCAAAATTGCTGAAACATTTTGTATTTCTTCCACTGGAAGAATATTTTCATTTTATAATGTTCATATTGACACCTGTTATTGTTAGGCCTTAAAATTTTAGCCATTCTAAGAGGTGTATAGTAGTATCTCACGGTGGTTTTAATTTTCATTTCCTATTAAAGAGACATTATCTCAAGTAACAATTTGTTAAGGGTTTTATGTAACTTTTGTTTTCTGTAAGTCACTGAAAGGATAAGGAGGACTTTATAGGATGTTTTTGAGCATTAGATAAACATTTATTCCTCAGGATGTATTAATGAAGATTGTAAATACTAATGAGAGTGAGATTTTATGAAGGTAAGGACAGGTGTTGTGGGCCTACACCTGTGTGTAATCCCAATGCTTTGGGAGGCTGAGGCAGAAGGATCACCTTTGACATCAGGAGTTAGACCAGCCTGGGCAACATAGCAAGACACTAAAAATTTTTTAAAAAATTAGTAAGGTGTGGTGTTGTGTATCTGCTGTCACAGCTATCCAGGAGGCTACTCAAGGGAGGATCCTTTGAGCCTAGGAGTTTGAGGCTGCACTGAACTTAAGATGGTGCCACTGCACTCCAGCCTGGGCAACTGAGCAAGGCCCTGACTTAAAAAAAAAAATCTCAGTAAGAATCAGAGCAAATAAATTACTTCTTTGTGAGTCAACTCATCTGTTGCTGTATGGCATCCTGTCACACAGGAATGTTTATATGCATGGACACCTTCAGTTTTGATGTTGATTTATAATTACAAATTCTAGTGAAATGGATTTCACACAGCTCATCTATGATACAGAAAAAAACATAGATGTGACAAGTACCTCTGTGATTTCATTTATTTTGTAATCATCTTGATCAACTAGATATTTTTGATAGCTCTAGTTCAGTGGTTATGAGCACTGTCTGCACATTATTATCCCCTGGGAAGCAATTTTAAAATAGCAATGTCAGGAGATTCTGGGGGTTGCCAGGAACAGGGCCTAGGAATAGGGCTTGTGTCATTTTAATAAAGCCTTTGGGTATATGGATTGTGCAGACAGGACTGAAACCATAGCTTTTTTTTTTTTTTTTTAGAGAGTGTGTTAAAGAGAAAAACAACATCAAAAATGTCTCGTTCATTTCATTTCCCCAAAAATATAAGTTTATGTTTTAACACTGCTGCTTAATTGCAACAGTGGTTCACTTGGGAAAACAAGGGGTTTTAAATCAAAGATTGTGCTATTTAATAAAGGAGTTTAGGCTTGTTTCTACTTAATTCACAAATAGAAGGGAGAAAACCTCTGTACAGCTGTGAAGAAACTGTATATAGAAAAGAAAAGGTACATTAGAGTATGGGGGAGAAAAAACTATTTTCAGGATGTAGGGGGATACTATATACAGCAAAAAGATATAAATATAATTTTGAATAATTTCTTTATACATTCTCGTATTAGATGATCCAAGTTTGTTTCATAAGGGAGTTTGTCTCATAAAATGAAATGTAGCCATCTACTGAAGGAGTACTTCTTAACGGTTTTCTTTTGACCACCAAATTATGGAACCAACAGAACCATACCTCAAGTATTTAGACTTTCAAGATATAATGATTTTCCACATTTCTTTTTACTGAATCATTGTATAGATAAGGGGGTAAAAAACACATTAATTTCTAGAGAATAAGCAAATACTACACATACATTTAATCTTGACTTGGCAATGTGGTTCTGAAAAAAACACACATCAAGATAAGCAGTAATGTTTTGGAAACTAGCAGTCCCAGCATCAAGAAATCTTTCCCATTTGTGATGCATTTTCACCACAAGAAGCATCCATTGTAATTGTTTTGGAATGCTACTTCTACACTATCTTTATGGGTCAGGAATATTGCTATAAGTTATCTTTGTTCTGTGAATATTGTCATAAAGATGTTATGAGCCTTTGTTCAGACTGGTACTTTGTGATAATGTTTTTATTTATGTGTTTCTATTATGTATTTAAACTCCTTAAGAACAAAGTGTGATATTTAATGAAGTATATATAGTCTTCTCTTAGGTTGTATCTATACACTAAAAATAAAGTATATTCTCCTATTAATTCACATGACAAGATGCTTAGATCAATATTTCTCATGGAGTTTGTTATCATAAAAATCATGCTACATAGTAGCTGGTTTTCTATTTATATACATAGTTGCTTTCTCTGGCTAACATAAAGAGAATAGGTAAATTAGTAATTGTTTTGATTATTTGTCTTCTATTATACAATATACACATATAGAGATGCATAGAAAAAAATGTAAGCCCCCACAAATACTCATATTTAGATCATGTATATTTAAATTTGTCTAAACAGATTATATGAAACAGCTGATTCTCTTTTTGCTTTGTACTGAGCAGATGCACCTTTAGAGAATATAGTAAATAACCTTATCTTCTGAATGTTTGAAGTCAAAATGCGACTGCATCCTGGGAGTAGCTAAGATCAGATTACCTCTTGGCAGAATCCAATGCACGTTAGAAAAGCAGAACCCATTTTGCTGATAAAGGTTTTTGTAAAGGAATGAAATATAAATAAATTTTAGCTTAGGCTACTACAAAAAAGATCCAATAATCAGTGACAATAGCACTATTTTTCCTCCAAGGTTCCCTGTGGGTTTTCTTTCTGATAAAGTCCAGTGGGTAGGAAGTACATACACGAACCAAAATGAACTGTGGCAACCTTGTCAGGCTGCATTTTACAGTTTCCTTTGTAGTCTGCTAAATTTGGCTCTGGCCAAATATAGTTTTCTTAAGCTTCATCTTCAGAGAATTGAAGAAAGGTGACCTCATTTAGCCAAAAATACTGACTAGAAGTGAAGTTTCCCTTTACATCAGCCTATTTGCAAACTATAGAAAACCCTGTTCAGAAAGAGCTGTGCAGGGATGATTCAGTCTAAACATGGCATCCTTGAATTTGAACACTTGGAATCTTTTTGACAACAGAAGTTTGAGAAACTTTTTAAAATGCAATACGTTTTTAAAAAAGAATGGTTCTGAGAAAAGCTAAAATTGGTATTTCTGTTAAATAAATGGTCTTAGCAGAATGATTTTTTTAACGCTTTAAAATCCCGTTCGTGTGTTTTAAGCAAAAACACTGAAACAAGAACACTAAGTATCTTCACTTGTTTATAAAAATTTTAAATAGTACAAATACAAATTGTCTTATAAATACTATATTTTTATAACACCATAAAGGATGTTCTTTACCTCTGAATTTAGTACATGGGCAAACTAGGAATAATAGTGCCTACCTCAAAGGGTGACTGCCACCATTTAATAAGCTGGTCATGTGAAGTACTCAGAAGAATGCCTAGCACAGAATAAGGACACAGACAATATTGGCAATAATTATTATTTTCTTAAAAGTATCATTAGAAGTCCTCATATACATGAGTACAGATAGTAAAGTACAATAGTAGTTGTCCGCAAACCTCTAACAATGAGCAAGCCACAGATAGGAGAATTGGCCCCACACAGGAGTCAAATTACATTCTACCAACAATTTTGCCTGGAATCACTTTTTTTTTTTCTTTTTTTTTTTCCAGGATTGTTGCTTAAAAAGGATAAAACAAATTATTAATGTCAAATTAATGTTCTATTCATTATACTTCAAGTGAAGGTATTCTGCCTGTTGACATAAGCATTTTTATAATTAGATTGCAAAATACACAAAAGTGATTTGAAGAGAAGTAAAAAAAGAATTTAAAGGATGAGAAAAAAAAGGCTATCATCTTCCTCTTGGAGAAGCCAGAAAGCAGATATTCACTCAGGAATGATTTAAAAGAGACCATGATTGAAGGGACTATAAATTCAACTTTGAGTGGCTGGGGAAATCACCAACATTGAATACCAGAGTAGGGTGTGTACCTATGACATTTTAAATCAAATATATCTTCGTAGAAAAAAATCAGCACATTTTTTTTCAAGTCCTGAAACTGGGTAACAAAATATGATAGAGATTTTGTGTTTTACTGGGTTCCAGAGGCTGAGAGATATTACTTTAACATAAGAAGTCTAGAATTTTTTAGACCTTTAAAACTTGATTCCATTATCACCCTTGAAAATCATCTCTATTTGATCCTCTGCATCTCTGTTTACTCTCTCAAGACCTAACTCTGGTCCATTCACCTGTCCACTCCTTTAGGAAACTATTTTATATGATCTCATATTTCCTGGACTATCCAATATGTCCTGGTCCCAATTTTTAGCTGATAATCTGGCCTCAGATTTCACTGGCTTAAAAAAAAGTTTTTTTAAGTAAACACTAAACAGAAGCAAGCGTAAGAGAAATTAGATATGCTCACATCACTACAACTACTCATACAGATGCATTGGAAACTGTATGTTATCTTCTTTCTCATTTTGATGGATGGATTATTTGTTCTTCTGTTTATAGCAAACTCTTCCAAGTGACCACTGGATCCCACAGAATTTCCCTCCAGGAGTTTGATCCTGAAAGTATCCCATATCTTTTTGCATTGTCACTATTTTCTCTGTATTGGATAGTTTGCAGTGTTGTATAAATATGCTTTAATATCTTGCTACTCCATTTTTATGCCATTTTTTACAAAGCTCTGAAAACCTGTATGTATTTCATATACCCACTTCATCTTATCCCTTGTCTTTTGAATCAAGTCCAATGAGTTTATTCTTTCCATCACTCTATGAAACTGTTCTTTTCATATTTCCTAATGACCTATGTATTATCTAATCCAATTACCAAGAACATGTCCTAATTTTATCCAACTTGTCCACAGGATTTGACAAATTCTAGAAGTTTTTGACTCATTTTCTTTATCTTACTTTGCTTTTGTCTGTTTCCTATCCATTCACTGTCTCTTTCTCTCCAATTCTTCTTGTCTTGCAACTTCTAAATATTGTAATGCATCAACACTTATTCCTTGGATATCCTGTTTGTTGTTTGTTTGTTTGTTTGTTTGTTTTTGTTTTTTAAACTACTCTCACATTCCAGGAGATCTTATCCAGTCTCACAGTTTCAGAGTTCTGACTTAGGACCTTCATCTGTTTCTTATCACCAGCCTTACACTGCAGTTCTTCAACACTTTTTTGTTTTAGTAATGTCTACTCCATTCTACCACTGGCTAAAGCCAAAACCTTTCATTTTTCTTGACTTTGTGTCTTCAATTCAGACTCCAAATTCAAACCATCAAAGGAAAACTATTGTAACTACCTTCAAAGTATATCCAAAATTTTATCATCCCTAACATGCCTACATGACTACAACCTCTTAGCAAGCCACCTTCATTTCATAACTTGGAAGTTTTAACAAGCCTTTTAAAATGATCCCCTTGCTACCAGGCTGACCCAATGTGGATTATACTCCACACAGAATTATAAGAGATCATTGTAAACTCTAAGTCAGATCATGCTACTTCTGAAGAGCTTTTCTCAGCTATTATGAGTAGCATGATCTAACTTTACAAGAGTTTACAATGATCTCTCATATTTCTGTGCATATATTCTATATTTTCTTAAGCGAAAAGAATACCTGACATATAGAAGAGACATTCCTTTGTGTCTTTTTCCATGTTGCTGCATCTTCTGCACCAGCACCTAGAAGAGTCAATAGATAAATATTTATTAAATAAATAGCAGGACTAGGCAGACAAATCAGTACATGAATTCAACATTCTTTCTTGTAAACTGTTTTCAACTCAATTTTTTTATAAAGCTGGAAACTCAACAAGAGTCAAGTAATCAAGTAGAAAGACATTTAAGTTGAATGTCAAACTCAAGCTATGTAACATTTTCAGCCTGCACACTATAACCAATAGAGATTCTTTGCATATCACGGTGAGAACCTAGATCTGCTTTAATCTTATGCTGTGAGCACTTACTGAACCTTGAGTACAGTTGCATTCATGTTGCAGAAGCAAATATATTATTGTAATGTGATATGGTTCAATGATTAGCACCCAGAATAAATTTGCTTTTCAGGCTTATCTTTTGACCAGACTGAAGCAAATTTTTAAAATGTATTGAATTCTAAAATGTGAGAATGTAAAGCATTATAAAAAACAAAAATCTTTAATAGGGTTATTAATCACACATATTGAAACCACACAATACTGATGGCACTGTGTTATAGAATTTAGATGGCTGCTGGAAGACTACTTGAGTAAATAATTTTACATACCTAGCAGTTCAGCTCTTGTGCTAAATACTGAAAGTAAGTTTAATTCATAGATTCTGGATATTAGCCCTTTGTCAGATGGATAGATTGCAAAAATTTTCTCCCATCCTGTAGGTTGCCCGTTTACTCTGATGATAGTTTCTTTTGCTGTGCAGAAGTTCTTTAATCTACAAAGAACTCAAGCAAATTTATAAGAAACAAACACTACCATCAAAAATGGATATGAACAGATACTTCACAAAAGATGACATCTATTTGGCCAACAAACATATGGAAAAAAGCTCATCATCACTGCTCATTAGAGAAATGCAAATCAAAACCACAATGAGATACCATTCATGCCAGTTAAAATGGAGATCATTAAAAATCAGGAGACAGCAGATGCTGGAGAGGATGTGGAAAAATAGGAATACTTTTACACTGTTGGTGGGAGAGTAAATTAGCTCAGCCATTGTGGAAGACAGTGTGGCGATTCCTCAAGGATCTAGAACCAGAAATACCATTTGCCCCAGCAATCCCATTACTAGGTATAATACCCAAAGGATTATAAATCATTCTACTATAAAGATACATGCACACGTATGTTTGTTGCAGCACTGTTTACAATAGCAAAGACTTGGAACCAACCCAAATGCCCATCAATGATAGACTGGATAAAGGAAATGTAGCACATATACACCATGGAATACTATGCATCCATAAAAAAGGATGAGTTCATGTTCTTTGCAGGGACGTGGATGAAGCTGGAAACCATCATTCTCAGCAAACTAACACAGGAACAGAAAACCAAACACTGCATGTTCTTACTCATAAGTGGGAGCTGAACAATGAGAACACATGGACACAGGGAGGGGAACATCACACACTGGGGCCTGTTGGTGGGGTGAGGTCTAGAGGAGGGATAGCATTAGGAGAAATGCCTAATGTAGATGATAGGTTAATGGGTCCAGCAAACCACCATGGCATGTGTATATCTATGTAACAAACCTGCACTTTCTGCACATGTACACTTAAAGTATAATAATAATAAAAGGTGAATTTTATAATTCAATAAGCATTTCTGGGGAACTACAAATATCTAGGCATATGCTAAATGCTAAGGTAATTTAAAAGTGATTAAAAAAACATTTCTTGGCTTTATGTAACTTATACATAGAACAAGACAGTTTATGTTCTTAAAGAATTTATACATTAGTGAGAGACAGATATCTACATAAGCCTCAAGTTTAATATTTAGTGTGATGAGAACAACAATATTTAAAAGACTAGGCTGGTGCAGTGACTCACACCAGTAATCCCAGCACTTTGGGAGGCTGAGGATAGATCACTTGAGCCCAAGAGTTTGAAACCAGCCTGGGCAACATGGCAAAACTCTGTCTCTATTAAAAAAAATTATATATCTATATTTATTTATATTTTATATATATAATTATATAGGTTATATGTTTTTATATATTATGTAATTATATATATTATATATTTATATACATTTATATATAATATATAACTATATAAACAAATATAATTATATATACATAAAAATTATATATTTATAAATATGTGTGTGTGTGTGTGTGTGTGTGTGTGTGTGTGTGTGTGTGTGTGTCTGTCTTCGGGTGTGGTGACCTGTGCTGTGGTCACAGCTATACAGGAGGCTGAGGTGGGAGAATCACCTGAGCCCAACAGGTAGAGGCTGCAGTGGGGCATGATCATGACACTGCACTTCAGTCTAGGCGAGAGAGAGAGACTCAGTTTGAAAAAAAAAGTTAAAAGACTAAGAGAGCCAGAGGAGAATGGGGTCAGTTCTAACCACATGACCATGGAACTAGGGAACCAGGGAGCACTTCATGGGAGAAGTGTCATCTATATTTATTTTTGTAAAGCATATGTAAAAATTTGACAGGTGGAGATAAAGAAAATAAAAATTGAGCATGAACATGAAATGGAAATGAAAATTTCTAAAACTGTATCTTTTAGGGGCATTAAATCTTAAAGAAGTGAGGGTAAAGATGTATCATAATGGAGGAAGATTTTATCAGTAATACCCACTTTACTTAATTTGTATTAAGTGTATATACATATGCTTATTTGTGATATATATGTACATATTAACACAACTACACAATGTTCTGAGTTAGCTTGTCAAGAAACACAAGATTAATACAATTTGCTTTATCATTGAGATAGGTTAATATTGCCTTAGTAGTCAGAGAAACATGATGCAATGAAGCTGAGAGTTCATTGTATTACCATAGAAGGAGAAAGAAGAGCCAGCTTAATCTTTAATACTGTATGCTGACTAAAGTTTTCAAAATTATTATTGTTATTTTAATGTACAGTAAGTCAAATTCTTGTTTTCAGTGTTATCATATTTTATAAATTTAGTTGAAAATGATTCATATTTGGGGTGAAAATGTATGTCTTTTATGTACTATTATTTTATATATTTACTTAACAATAATTTATCATCTGCTAGTGTGAGACATCATGTCCTATAATATGTGTCATGATTAAAATTGAGTTCCCAAAAAGCTACTTGAATGAATAAATTAATAAGTTAATTGATAAACATAACCAATGAGTAGTCAAGAAAATGAATATTAACTACCAATGGTATGGCATATATTACCCATTATATTGGAGTATAAATGTCACATTCAAATCTGACAAACATGTGAAAATAAGCATTCTCGCAAGTAATATATGAGAGTATAAAACCCTACAGCAATTTTTGGAATTAGTTTGAGAGTGTCTATTAAAAGTTCTGATAAACATAACTTTTGACGCATTGTAAGAATATATCCTGAGATAATAAGGTATTTTTGGTATAAGGTATTATAAAATAGTTTCTACTTATACAAAAGAATATATTAGATAATTCTGGTTTGAGAATCTACAGTTTTAACTTTGTTTTTCAACAAATAATTCAAAATAAATTAATTTTGCCGAAAGTAAGGTTGTCCCTCTATTACCTCATGTTCTTCTATTGTTTTTTTTTAACTGCTTTGATTCATAGTGCTTTTCTGTGGAAAACAAATGGATTCAAAGTGACTTAGAAATTAAACCTTCAAAGATAAATTTGCTTATTTTTCTCACATATGTACATGAAGAAAAGGGGCACAAATTATCAGAATCTGTTTTTGAACCTTTGGCAAAATTAAAACTAAAAACTCTGGTACTAATAAAAAGCTCCCATTCAAAACTCTTGGCTCATTTTTCTCTCAGCTCATTTCCTGCTGATTCAAGTTATGTTCCTTGCCAATGGAGTTCTTGATTCAGTGCCATTTCTTTTTAATGGATTGGTTTTCTTTGTTAGATTTATTAGGCAGTACTCAGTATTCACCCAAGATGAGTACTGATAGGTAATAGATCTTAACTTAATAAAGCTAATTGACAGGAGTCCTAATTATGATTGCAAAGTTTTTGTTATAACAAATGACAAAACAATAATCTACTCTTGTTTAATTAATTTTTACTTAGCAGCTTTAAAGGTAAATTTGTTAAGATTCAAAAGAGTGGAAGGCCAAGCCATCTGTTCCCATCTACTATCCTGTTACTTACTATGAATAATATTTATGCATTTTGAATGCTGCCAAGACAATTGAAAGTCAAAAAGCTTCTATGTATAAGCATATTTGTGTTCTCTCTTGCAGGTATGATATCTCTTATCTATAGTTAGGAATGAAAAGTCTTTAATTATTTCATTCTTAAATTCAATTTTGAATTTACCTGTATCTTTTTCCTTGTTGTTTCCTCTTCAAAAGTCTTGTTTCTTTTTTCTGTTACATTATTATTCATACAGATGCTTGTACTTTTCCTGAATTATATTTATCTGTTAGTAATGTATAATAACATTTTTTGAGACATGTAAAAGAATGAAATTTTTTTGTTCTTAAATCAGAGTATAACTAATTTAATCAAAAAGTTAAGTGATTTCTTTAAATAATGGACATGAACTATCTACATTTCAGAAAGTTTTCTCAGGCTGTAAAGCTATTCTCTTAGTGGAACTAAGGCTTAGGGTATTTTTCAGCTTTTGTGTTATTAGTCCTAGTTTAATAATGTCTGTTGTCTTATGTTAGTGTCCAAGTTAATAAAGTCCATGAGAAAAGAACAATGAAATAAGCAAGAAGATGGAGCAATTATGAAGAATTCAGTCACTAATATTATTAATCAGAATTAGAATGTGGTATATTTCTGACTTATCTAGCTGATCATATATATTCTAAAATAAAAAAGAAAACAGAAAAATAGGGGAATTTAGATTCCCAGTAACACCAGTCATATTGAAGTAGTTGTAATAGAAAATTTGGAGAAAAGTAATTCTTAGAACTCTAATTTTCAGAAGGCTCTAATTTGATATTCATGATATCAAAGGCTACACTCATAAATTAAAATGAATAATTGTATAGAAATAAATGCAGTCACCCTATAATATAAAACTATGCAATACTTAGTTTAATAGTACTTCACGTATTTTTAATTTTTAAATTGTTTCTTATGCACCAATAGTGAAAATAACTCTTAAAACATATAATGTTACATAGGGCTGTATTAATATGTTGAGAAGACATTGACAATCCAGGTGTTGTGGCACATGATAACATCCAGAGTATCTTTTGTAAAGAGCTGAGTCTTACTCTATCAAGTCTGAAATAAAACCAGGACTACTTCTGTAAAGGATAGAGGGAAGGTTGAAGGTTTTGTAACAAAGATATATCTCATACAACTAGTCATGCTGGTAAGGAATGGGTTTCCCAGGGGGCTGAATACTAGAAAGCTTAGGGATGGACTAAGACCATATGGCCTTTATGTTCTAGGAGGCAAGATGTGGAGAGGGAGGTAACATTTATGAATAGAAGTTATTTCCCATATGTCAGCAAATTTTCACAATAATGGCACAGGAAGATTCTAGAATCTCTATTTTATGGATGAAGAAACTAAGGCTCAAAGAAGCTCAGTAGATGTTAAAAGCCCTTCTAGCAGGATATCCTCAGGGCCTCACTCTATCACTAGGATCTATTAGTATTATCTTTTACATCCGGCTGCAAACATCTTCATCTTTCTTATGAGCATTTGACTCTGACTACAGATCCCAGCCAGAGTGCAGGGAAATTAACAGTGTAATCTTCAACATGACGCTCTTCAAATACTTTAGCTTCCTCGTTTCCATGTAGGAGGATCTGAGCTATGTGTTTGCACCTTTACTCAGAGCATTTCTGAGGAATTAATCTTTGGCCACCCACTGTGACAGTTGGTTTAAGAATAAACCCTTTATCTAGTGGGCTCTGTGTTTCCTCCTCTTCCACTCCCTCACTCCACTCCCAGCGTCCCCTGTCCTTCTCACATAAACTACTTGCAGGAAAATCACTGTCTTAGAGTCGGCTTCTGTAGGAAAGAACCAAAACTGTCATACAATGATATGGGTGACACTCAAACCCATCTCTGTCTCCAAAACCTGTGATTTTCATAATGCTGTGATGTTTTACTCTAGATAAATTAATGGCTCCTAATGCCTCTTTGCATTCTAATAAAATTGTATGATTCTATGCATGGCATGCTCTTACTTATGATTTTAAACTGTAATGTGATATTTGTTTTCACTATTTTGAGAATAATTTAATCTAATTTATTATATCACACATATACTTTAATAATACTTTATGAGCTGGTTCTAAAACAGGTAATTTTTAAAAATCCGGTAGAGCAGTTTTTAAAATTTTAATCTACCGTATTTAACATTCAGAAGAAATTGTTTACTCATAAATTGCCAATTATTACCCATCACTGCTGGCATATTATTTAGACACCATTAACATGTTGGTGCAATTATTTTCATTTTTGCCTCAAAGGCATTTATGGTTTCATAATGCTTGAAAACCCAGGGATTTAAAAAAAAGTCTGTATGTTTATCTAACATGACTAAGCTTTCTAAACTGGATTTCAAGTGGCCCTCACAAGCTCTTTTTAAAAAAATAAATGCAGGAAAATTTGTTTTGGTTAAAAGAAAACAAAACAAAAACAACTGTGGTACCTAACCAAATATATAGACAGGGTTTATTTTTTTCTAGGCCATGTCAAGTAAAGCACACACCTTGAACTACACAATAGCTGTCACTGGGGTGCTTAACAAGACATTTTCTATCAGAAAACACTGAGATCGTAGAAACAAAAATTAGAGTGGACCTTATTTTCACAAAATTCCAAGAGTTGGGAGAAGATATTGTCTATTTTCACTATTGTTTATCTATTTTCACTAAGGTCCTGTCTCCACAAAAGATTTTATAGAATTTTTAGGCCGGGCGCGGTGGCTCAAGCCTGTAATCCCAGCACTGTGGGAAGCCGAGGCGGGTGGATCACGAGGTCAAGAGATCGAGACCATCCTGGTCAACATGGTGAAACCCTGTCTCTACTAAAAATACAAAAAATCAGCTGGGCATGGTGGCGCGTGCCTGTAATCCCAGCGACTCAGGAGGCTGGGGCAGGAGAATTGCCTGAACCTGGGAGGCGGAGGTTGTAGTGAGCCGAGATCGCGCCATTGCACTCCAG